>NC_092088.1:103952070-104094570 GCF_045679555.1 Salvelinus alpinus
TGTCTACTAAACATAGAACCCCTGTTACCCTCCATGCTGTTACCCTCCACACTGTTACCCTCCGTACTGTTACCCTCCGTACTGTTACCCTCCATACTGTTACCCTCCATATTGTTACCCTCCATACTGTTACCCTCCATACTGTTACCCTCCCTACTGTTACCCTCCATACTGTTACCCTCCATACTGTTACCCTCCATACTGTTACCCTCCATGCTGTTACCCTCCATAATGTTACCCTCCATACTGTTACCCTCCATACTGTTACCCTCCCTACTGTTACCCTCCATACTGTTACCCTCCATAATGTTACCCTCCATACTGTTACCCTCCCTACTGTTACCCTCCATACTGTTACCCTCCATACTGTTACCCTCCATACTGTTACCCTCCATGCTGTTACCCTCCATACTGTTATCCTCCATACTGTTACCCTCCATAATGTTACCCTCCATACTGTTACCCTCCATCTGTTACCCTCCCTACTGTAACCCTCCATACTGTTACCCTCCCTACTGTTACCCTCCATACTGTTACCCTCCATACTGTTACCCTCCCTACTGTTACCCTCCCTACTGTTACCCTCCCTACTGTTACCCTCCATACTGTTACCCTCCATACTGTTACCCTCCATACTGTTACCCTCCATACTGTTACCCTCCCTACTGTTACCCTCCATACTGTTACCCTCCATACTGTTACCCTCCATACTGTTACCCTCCATACTGTTACCCTCCATGCTGTTACCCTCCATACTGTTATCCTCCATACTGTTACCCTCCATATTGTTACCCTCCATACTGTTACCCTCCATACTGTTACCCTCCCTACTGTTACCCTCCATAATGTTACCCTCCATACTGTTACCCTCCATACTGTCACCCTCCATACTGTTACCCTCCATACTGTTACCCTCCATGCTGTTACCCTCCATACTGTTACCCTCCATGCTGTTACCCTCCATACTGTTACCCTCCATGCTGTTACCCTCCATACTGTTACCCTCCATACTGTTACCCTCCATGCTGTTACCCTCCATACTGTTACCCCCCATGCTGTTACCCTCCACACTGTTACCCTCCACACTGTTACCCTACATACTGTTACCCTCCATACTGGTACCATCCATACTGTTACCATCCATACTGTTACCCTCCATACTGATACCCTCCATGCTGTTACCCTCCATACTGTTACCCTCCATACTGTTACCCTCCATACTGTTACCATCCATACTGTTACCATCCATACTGTTACCATCCATACTGTTACCCTCCATGCTGTTACCCTCCATACTGTTACCCTCCATACTGTTACCCTCCATACTGTTACCATCCATACTGTTACCCTCCATACTGTTACCATCCATACTGTTACCCTCCATACTGTTACCCTCCATACTGTTACCCTCCATACTGTTACCTTCCACACTGTTACCCTCCATTCTGTTACCCTCCATACTGTTACCTTCCACACTGTTACCCTCCATACTGTTACCCTTCATACTGTTACCCTCCATACTGTTACCTTCCATACAGTTACCCTCCCTACTGTTACCCTCCATACTGTTACCCTCCACACTGTTACCCTCCACACTGTTACCCTCCATACTGTTACCCTCCATAATGTTACCATCCATACTGTTACCATCCATACTGTTACCCTCCATACTGTTACCTTCCACACTGTTACCCTCCATACTGTTACCCTCCATACTGTTACCTTCCATACTGTTACCTTCCATACTGTTACCCTCCATACAGTTACCCTCCACGCTGTTACCCTCCATGCTGTTACCCTCCATACTGTTACCCTCCATACTGTTACCCTCCCTACTGTTACCCTCCATACTGTTACCCTCCATACTGTTACCCTCCATGCTGTTACCCTCCATACTGTTACCCTCCATACTGTTACCCTCCCTACTGTTACCCTCCATACTGTTACCCTCCATACTGTTACCCTCCATACTGTTACCCTCCATATTGTTACCTTCCATACTGTTACCCTCCATGCTGTTACCCTCCATGCTGTTACCCTCCATACTGTTACCCTCCATGCTGTTACCCTCCATGCTGTTACCCTCCATACTGTTACCCTCCATACTGTTACCCTCCCTACTGTTACCCTCCATACTGTTACCCTCCATACTGTTACCCTCCCTACTGTTACCCTCCATACTGTTACCTTCCATACTGTTACCCTCCATACTGTTACCCTCCATACTGTTACCCTCCATAATGTTACCCTCCATACTGTTACCCTCCATACTGTAACCCTCCATACTGTTACCCTCCATGCTGTTACCTTCCCTACTGTTACTTTCCATACTGTTACCCTCCATACTGTTACCCTCCATACTGTTACCCTCCATACTGTTACCCTCCCTACTGTTACCCTCCATACTGTTACCTTCCACACTGTTATCCTCCATACTGTTACCCTCCATACTGTTACCCTCCATACTGTTACCCTCCATGCTGTTACCCTCCCTACTGTTACCCTCCATACTGTTATCCTCCATACTGTTACCCTCCATACTGTTACCCTCCATGCTGTTACCTTCCCTACTGTTACTTTCCATACTGTTACCCTCCATACTGTTACCCTCCCTACTGTTACCCTCCATACTGTTACCTTCCACACTGTTATCCTCCATACTGTTACCCTCCATACTGTTACCCTCCATGCTGTTACCCTCCCTACTGTTACCCTCCATACTGTTATCCTCCATACTGTTACCCTCCATACTGTTACCCTCCATGCTGTTACCTTCCCTACTGTTACTTTCCATACTGTTATCCTCCATACTGTTACCCTCCATGCTGTTACCCTCCATAGTGTTACCCTCCATACTGTTATCATCTATGCTGTTACCCTCCATGCTGTTACCCTCCATACTGTTACCCTCCATACTGTTACCCTCCAAACTGTTACCCTCCAAGCTGTTACCCTCCATACTGTTACCCTCCATACTATTACCCTCCATACTGTTACCTTCCATACTGTTATTCTCCATACTGTCACCCTCCATACTGTTACCCTCCATGCTGTTATCCTCCATACTGTTACCCTCCATGCTGTTACCCTCCATAGTGTTACCCTCCATACTGTTATCATCTATGCTGTTACCCTCCATGCTGTTACCCTCCACACTGTTACCCTCCGTACTGTTACCCTCCGTACTGTTACCCTCCATACTGTTACCCTCCATAATGTTACCCTCCATAATGTTACCATCTATACTGTTACCCTCCATAATGTTACCCTCCATACTGTTACCCTCCATAATGTTACCCTCCATACTGTTACCCTCCATACTGTTACCCTCCATACTGTCACCCTCCATACTGTTACCCTCCATAAAGTTACCCTCCATAATGTTACCATCTATACTGTTACCCTCCATACTGTTACCCTCCATACTGTTACCCTCCATAATGCTACCCTCCATAATGTTACCATCTATACTGTTACCCTCCACGCTGTTACCCTCCATACTGTTACCCTCCATAATGTTACCCTCCATAATGTTACCCTCCATAATGTTACCATATATACTGTTACCCTCCATGCTGTTACCCTCCATACTGTTACCCTCCATAATGTTACCCTCCATAATGTTACCCTCCATACTGTTACCCTCTATACTGTTACCCTCCACGCTGTTACCCTTCATACTGTTACCCTCCATACTGTTACCCTCCGTACTGTTACCTTCTATACTGTTACCCTCCATACTGTTACCATCTATACTGTTACCCTCCATACTGTTACCCTCCATACTGTTACCCTCCATGCTGTTACCCTCCATACTGTTACCCTCCATACTGTTACCCTCCATACTGTTACCCTCCATACTGTCACCCTCCATACTGTTACCCTCCATACTGTTACCCTCCATGCTGTTACCCTCCATACTGTTACCCTCCATACTGTCACCCTCCACACTGTTACCCTCCATACTGTTACCCCCCATACTGTCACCCTCCACACTGTTACCCTCCATGCTGTTACCCTCCATACTGTCACCCTCCACACTGTTACCCTCCATACTGTTACCCTCCATACTGTCACCCTCCACACTGTTACCCTCCATACTGTTACCCTCCACACTGTTACCCTCCATGCTGTTACCCTCCATACTGTTACCCTCCGTACTGTTACCCTCCATACTGTTACCCTCCGTACTGTTACCCTCCATAATGTTACCCTCCATGCTGTTACCCTCCATACTGTTACCCTCCATACTGTTACCCTCCATACTGTTACCCTCCACACTGTTACCCTCCATGCTGTTACCCTCCACACTGTTACCCTCCATACTGTAACCCTCCGTACTGTTACCCTCCATACTGTTACCCTCCATACTGTTACCCTCCGTACTGTTACCCTCCATTTAACCCCTGTGTCCCCACAGCTGTTGGAGTGGATCCGTCGTATGACCCCCTGGCTAGAGAACAAGTCCCCGGAGGCGACCATGGCGGCCATGCGCGGTAAACTGGAGGACTTCCGAGACTACCGTAGACAACACAAACCCCCCAAGGTGCAGGAGAAGTGTCAGCTGGAGATCAACTTCAACACCCTGCAGACCAGGCTGAGGATCTCTAACCGGCCCGCCTTCATGCCCTCTGAGGGACGCATGGTGTCAGTGAGTCAGAGACACACACACACACACACACACACACACACAGAGACCTTCCTGCCCTCTGAGGGACGCATGGTGTCAGTGAGTCAGACACACACACACACAGAGACCTTCCTGCCCTGAGTGTGTGTTTGTGTGTGTGTGTGTGTGTGTGTGTGTCTGTGTGCGTCTGTGTCTGTGTGTTTGTGTGTCTGTGTCTGTGTCTGTGTCTGTGTGTGTGTGTGTGTGTGTGTGTGTGTGTGTGTGTGTGTGTGTGTGTGTGTGTGTGTGTGTGTGTGTGTGTGTGTGTGTGTGTGTGTGTGTGTGTGTGTGTGTGTCTGTGTGTCTGTGTCTGTGTGTGTGTGTGTCTGTCCGTAGGACATCACCAGCGCGTGGACGGGCCTGGAGCAGGCAGAGAAGGGCTATGAGGAGTGGCTGCTGAGTGAGATCAGGAGGCTGGAGCGTCTCAACCACCTGGCTGAGAAGTTCCAGATGAAGGTTACTACCCACCAGGACTGGTCTGTAGGTGAGTCCAGGTGAAGGTTACTACCCACCAGGACTGGTCTGTAGGTGAGTCCAGATGAAGGTTACTACCCACCAGGACTGGTCTGTAGGTGAGTCCAGGTGAAGGCTACTACCCACCAGGACTGGTCTGTAGGTGAGTCCAGGTGAAGGTTACTACCCACCAGGACTGGTCTGTAGGTGAGTCCAGATGAAGGCTACTACCCACCAGGACTGGTCTGTAGGTGAGTCCAGGTGAAGGTTACTGGTCTGTAGGTGAGTCCAGATGAAGGTTACTACCCACCAGGACTGGTCTGTAGGTGAGTCCAGGTGAAGGCTACTACCCACCAGGACTGGTCTGTAGGTGAGTCCAGGTGAAGGTTACTACCCACCAGGACTGGTCTGTAGGTGAGTCCAGATGAAGGCTACTACCCACCAGGACTGGTCTGTAGGTGAGTCCAGGTGAAGGTTACTGGTCTGTAGGTGAGTCCAGATGAAGGCTACTACCCACCAGGACTGGTCTGTAGGTGAGTCCAGGTGAAGGTTACTGGTCTGTAGGTGAGTCCAGATGAAGGTTACTACCCACCAGGGCTGGTCTGTAGGTGAGTCCAGATGAAGGTTACTACCCACCAGGACTGGTCTGTAGGTGAGTCCAGGTGAAGGTTACTACCCACCAGGACTGGTCTGTAGGTGAGTCCAGGTGAAGGTTACTACCCACCAGGACTGGTCTGTAGGTGAGTCCAGGTGAAGGTTACTACCCACCAGGACTGGTCTGTAGGTGAGTCCAGATGAAGGTTACTGGTCTGTAGGTGAGTCCAGATGAAGGCTACTACCCACCAGGACTGGTCTGTAGGTGAGTCCAGGTGAAGGTTACTGGTCTGTAGGTGAGTCCAGATGAAGGTTACTGGTCTGTAGGTGAGTCCAGGTGAAGTCCTGAACTGATTGACCTAGTGAAAGGGCTTGATGATTAGTTGACAAGTTGAATCAGGTGAGCTAGCTGTGGAATAGTTAAATATATTGGAACGGCTGGGGGTCGGCTGGGGGTCGGCTGGGGGTCGGCTGGGGGTCGGCTGGGGGTCGGCTGGGGGTCACGGAGAAGAGTTTTCGGAACCACTTCTCTATTAGTCCAATATACCGTACAGGAACATTGTTCCAGCAGTACCAAGATGTCCTGCGCTCAAGATGGGAGACAATTTCCTGAATAAAACAATAAAATAATTTGATCTGATCTGAACTGAACTGATCTGATCTGAACTGAACTGATCTGAACTGATCTGAACTGAACTGATCTGAACTGATCTGAACTGAACTGATCTGAACTGAACTGAACTGATCTGAACTGAACTGAACTGATCTGAACTGATCTGAACTGATCTGAACTGAACTGATCTGAATTGAACTGATCTGAACTGAACTGATCTGAACTGAACTGATCTGAACTGAACTGATCTGAACTGATCTGAATTGAACTGATCTGAACTGAACTGATCTGAACTGATCTGAACTGATCTGAACTGATCTGAACTGATCTGAACTGAACTGAACTGAACTGATCTGAACTGAACTGAACTGATCTGAACTGAACTGAACTGAACTGATCTGAACTGATCTGAACTGATCTGATCTGATCTGTCTATAGAAACGTACATCGATTATCTATCACAATAGAATGGATCAATTCCTAATAGTGATCATTGATTTTGATGATGGTGTGTGTGTGTGTGTGTGTGTGTGTGTGTGTGTGTGTGTGTGTGTGTGTGTGTGTGTGTGTGTGTGTGTGTGTGTGTGTGTGTGTGTGTGTGTGTGTGTGTGTGTGTGTGTGTGTGTGTGTGTGTGTGTGTGTCTAGGTAAGGACAGTGTGCTGTCTCAGAAGGACTACGAGTCCTGCTCTCTGACGGAGGTGAGAGCTCTGCTCAGGAAACACGAGGCCTTTGAGAGTGACCTGGCCGCTCACCAGGACAGAGTGGAACAGATCGCTGCCATCGCACAGGAATTAAAGTGGAGGGAGGGAGGGAGGGAGGGAGGGAGGGAGGGAGGGGGGAGGGAGGGAGGGAGGGAGGGAGGGAGGTTGAGAGTCACCTGGCCACTCACCAAACAGAGTGGAACAGATCGCTGCCATTGCACAGGAACTCAACTAGTCCCTGGCCCACAGTTTGCCCAGTAAAACCACAATCAGTCCACAGTCACCCCACAGTCAGCCCACACCTAGCACACAATCAGTCCACAGTCACCCCACAGTCAGCCCATACCTAGCACATAATCAGTCCACAGTCACCCCACAGTCAGCCCACACCTAGCACACAATCAGTCCACAGTCACCCCACAGTCACCCCACACCTAGCCCACAGTCAGCCCACACCTAGCACACAATCAGTCCACAGTCACCCCACAGTCACCCCACACCTAGCCCACAGTCACCCCACACCTAGCCCACAATCAGTCCACAGTCACCACACAAATCCGGCCTACAGCTGGCCCACAGTCAGTACACAACCGGCTAATGTAATGTAGATTGATGTTGATTGACAGGTACTAATGTTATGTTGATTGACAGGTACTAATGTTATGTTGATTGACAGGTACTAATGTTATGTTGATTGACAGGTACTAATGTTATGTTGATTGACAGGTACTACTGTTATGTTGATTGACAGGTACTAATGTTATGTTGATTGACAGGTACTACTGTTATGTTGATTGACAGGTACTACTGTTATGTTGATTGACAGGTACTAATGTTATGTTGATTGACAGGTACTACTGTTATGTTGATTGACAGGTACTAATGTTATGTTGATTGACAGGTACTAATGTTATGTTGATTGACAGGTACTAATGTTATGTAGATTGACAGGTACTAATGTTATGTTGATTGACAGGTACTAATGTTATGTTGATTGACAGGTACTAATGTTATGTTGATTGACAGGTACTAATGTTATGTTGATTGACAGGTACTAATGTTATGTTGATTGACAGGTACTAATGTTATGCTGATTGACAGGTACTAATGTTATGTTGATTGACAGGTACTAATGTTATGTTGATTGACAGGTACTACTGTTATGTTGATTGATGTAGGTACTAATGTTATGTTGATTGACAGGTACTAATGTTATGTTGATTGACAGGTACTAATGTTATGTTGATTGACAGGTACTAATGTTATGTTGATTGACAGGTACTAATGTTATGTTGATTGACAGGTACTAATGTTATGTTGATTGACAGGTACTAATGTTATGTTGATTGACAGGTACTAATGTTATGTTGATTGATGTAGATAATGTAGGTACTAATGTTATGTAGATTGATGTAGGTACTGCTGTTGTGGCTGTCAGTTCTGAGCAGGTAGTCAGGAGGAGGCTGATTCTCTGGTTACCTTGTCTGGACTTCTGTTGTGTTGTATGGACTCCATCTAGTGGGTAAAGACAGGGTGGACAAGCCCCTGACAGACTATCATACTGGTAGATGCTGTATGGTCTCCATCTAGTGGGTAAAGACAGTCTGGACAAGCCCTTAAAAGACTATCATACTGGTAGATGTTGTATGGACTCCAGTGGCTGTGTTGTATGGACTCCATCTAGTGGGTAAAGACAGTCTGGACAAGGCCCTGACAGACTATCCTACTGGTAGATGTTGTATGGACTCCAGTGGGTTAAGACAGTGTGGACAAGCCCCTGACAGACTGTAACCTACTGGTAGATGTTGTATGGCCTCCATCTAGTGGGTAAAGACAGTGTGGACAAGCCCCCTGACAGACTATCATACTGGTAGATGTTGTATGGCCTCCATCTAGTGGGTAAAGACAGTCTGGACAAGCCCTTAAAAGACTATCATACTGGTAGATGTTGTATGGCCTCCATCTAGTGGGTAAAGACAGTCTGGACAAGCCCTTGACAGACTATCATACTGGTAGATGCTGTATGGCCTCCATCTAGTGGGTAAAGACAGTGTGGACAAGCCCTTGACAGACTATCATACTGGTAGATGCTATATGGACTCCAGTGGGTAAAGACAGTATGGACAAGCCCTTGACAGACTGTAACCTACTGGTAGACAGAGAATCCTCATTGTTGCTGCCAAAGTCCAACCACTAAAGAAATTATTTGCCCATGATGTAAACTGGTGTCAGGTTAAAATCAGCACCAACCAGTCCACAGGTCAGCCTGGCGCTGCGTAGAGGACAGTGTTATAAATGAGGGTTTGAATGACCCTGAGCAGCACCTGTCAGTTTCCCTCTGCAACAGCGCTGATTGTCATGCCTGTGTGTGTGTGTGTGTGTGTGTGTGTGTGTGTGTGTGTGTGTGTGTGTGTGTGTGTGTGTGTGTGTGTGTGTGTGTGTGTGTGTGTGTGTGTGTGTGTGTGTGTGTGTGTGTGTGTGTGTGTGTGTGTGTGTGTGTGTGTGTGTGTGTGTGTGTGTGTGTGTGTGTGTGTGTGTGTGTGTGTGTGCGTAGTTGGCAGATAGAGTTAAATGATGGTATGATTCCCCTCACCTCTCCCTCTCTCCAGTCTCCTCTATATATATATATATTTACCTTGCTATTATTGGACAGCGCCTGTTCTAGAACGCGGGCCAACCTGTGTTCTTCACGTGTCACAGTTGAAGGACTCTGATGTCATTGGTCAGACCAGAACAGCCTCCCGTCACCACTCTGTGTTCTTCCCACTGATACTATTGCTATTCATCCTGGCTCCTTCAACACATCATTACATAAGGCATTCACTTCTTTACTAAAATCATGTAAATAAAACGTGAAGTGTTCCCTTTAAAGGACACGTTGTCGGTAATCAGTAGTGACGTCTAAAGTCCTACTTTTCTGTCATTCTGTTTGTACATTTTGAACAAACGTAGATGGAATTTTCCACAGGCTGTGTTGCAAGCCTGTCCGAGGGGAGATTCCCCAGCAGAGGTTAATATTGACTGAGATAACGCTGTTAGTACCACTACAGTACTAACGAAGGGACGACCTTTCACCTTCTGACATGCTGTGATCCCATTGGCTGTTAGACACCAGATAAGATAAACGGCTATGACCCATGACTCAGATACATGGCAGTGAACTGACACACACACACGCACGCACGCACGCACGCACGCACGCACGCACGCACGCACACACACACACACACACACACACACACACACACACACACACACACACACACACACACACACACACATTCTCTCTCCCAGTTGTCCCCCCGGTGAGGTCTGTTTGCCACAGGAGTTTTGCACTATTCCCCAGCACCTATATCCAGTTACTGCCAGGGTGGGTCTGGGCCGGGAACACAAAGACACTGGTCACCTTGAGGTCGTCTGTCAGCCCCCTGCAATGTTCCTGGGTCATGTTCATTTGGCACCAAACGGGAAAAAAACGACTTTGACCTGTCCAATGACAAAAGTACATTTTCGTATTCTGTTGCAAAATGTTTAAGAACGTTTTCCGTTGCATTCATTATTGAACAACGAACCAGGTTTCTCTGGGATACTTCTGGAGAGAGGGAGAGTCAGGACCAGGTTTCTCTGGGATACTTCTGGAGAGAGGAGAGTCAGGAACAGGTTTCTCTGGGATACTTCTGGAGAGGGGAGAGTCCGGAACAGGTTTCTCTGGGATACTTCTGGAGAGAGGAGAGGAGAGTCAGGACCAGGTTTCTCTGGGATACTTCTGGAGATGGGAGAGTCCGGAACAGGTTTCTCTGGGATACTTCTGGAGAGAGGGAGAGTCAGTAACAGGTTTCTCTGGGATACTTCTGGAGAGAGGAGAGTCAGGAACAGGTTTCTCTGGGATACTTCTGGAGAGAGGAGAGTCAGGACCAGGTTTCTCTGGGATACTTCTGGAGAGAGGAGAGTCCGGAACAGGTTTCTCTGGGATACTTCTGGAGAGAGGGAGAGTCAGTAACAGGTTTCTCTGGGATACTTCTGGAGAGAGGAGAGTCAGGAACAGGTTTCTCTGGGATACTTCTGGAGAGAGGAGAGTCAGGACCAGGTTTCTCTGGGATACTTCTGGAGAGAGGAGAGTCAGGACCAGGTTTCTCTGGGATACTTCTGGAGAGAGGAGAGTCAGGACCAGGTTTCTCTGGGATACTTCTGGAGAGAGGAGAGTCAGGAACAGGTTTCTCTGGGATACTTCTGGAGAGAGGAGAGGAGAGTCAGGAACAGGTTTCTCTGGAATACTTCTGGAGAGAGGAGAGTCAGGAACAGGTTTCTCTGGGATACTTCTGGAGAGAGGAGAGTCAGGAACAGGTTTCTCTGGGATACTTCTGTAGAGAGGAGAGTCAGGAACAGGTTTCTCTGGGATACTTCTGGAGAGAGGGATAGGAGAGTCAGGACCAGGTTTCTCTGGGATACTTCTGGAGAGAGGGAGAGCCAGGACCAGGTTTCTCTGAGATACTTCTGGAGAGAGGAGAGGAGAGTCAGGAATAGGTTTCTCTGGGATACTTCTGGAGAGAGGAGAGGAGAGTCAGGAACAGGTTTCTCTGGGATACTTCTGGAGAGAGGGATAGGAGAGTCAGGACCAGGTTTCTCTGGGATACTTCTGGAGAGAGGAGAGTCAGGAACAGGTTTCTCTGGGATACTTCTGGAGAGAGGGATAGGAGAGTCAGGACCAGGTTTCTCTGGGATACTTCTGGAGAGAGGGAGAGCCAGGACCAGGTTTCTCTGAGATACTTCTGGAGAGAGGAGAGGAGAGTCAGGAACAGGTTTCTCTGGGATACTTCTGGAGAGAGGAGAGTCAGGAACAGGTTTCTCTGGGATACTTCTGGAGAGAGGAGAGTCAGGACCAGGTTTCTCTGGGATACTTCTGGAGAGAGGAGAGTCCGGAACAGGTTTCTCTGGGATACTTCTGGAGAGAGGGAGAGTCAGTAACAGGTTTCTCTGGGATACTTCTGGAGAGAGGAGAGTCAGGAACAGGTTTCTCTGGGATACTTCTGGAGAGAGGAGAGTCAGGACCAGGTTTCTCTGGGATACTTCTGGAGAGAGGAGAGTCAGGACCAGGTTTCTCTGGGATACTTCTGGAGAGAGGAGAGTCAGGACCAGGTTTATCTGGGATACTTCTGGAGAGAGGAGAGTCAGGAACAGGTTTCTCTGGGATACTTCTGGAGAGAGGAGAGGAGAGTCAGGAACAGGTTTCTCTGGAATACTTCTGGAGAGAGGAGAGTCAGGAACAGGTTTCTCTGGGATACTTCTGGAGAGAGGAGAGTCAGGAACAGGTTTCTCTGGGATACTTCTGTAGAGAGGAGAGTCAGGAACAGGTTTCTCTGGGATACTTCTGGAGAGAGGGATAGGAGAGTCAGGACCAGGTTTCTCTGGGATACTTCTGGAGAGAGGGAGAGCCAGGACCAGGTTTCTCTGAGATACTTCTGGAGAGAGGAGAGGAGAGTCAGGAATAGGTTTCTCTGGGATACTTCTGGAGAGAGGAGAGGAGAGTCAGGAACAGGTTTCTCTGGGATACTTCTGGAGAGAGGGATAGGAGAGTCAGGACCAGGTTTCTCTGGGATACTTCTGGAGAGAGGGAGAGCCAGGACCAGGTTTCTCTGAGATACTTCTGGAGAGAGGAGAGGAGAGTCAGGAATAGGTTTCTCTGGGATACTTCTGGAGAGAGGAGAGGAGAGTCAGGAACAGGTTTCTCTGGGATACTTCTGGAGAGAGGGATAGGAGAGTCAGGACCAGGTTTCTCTGGGATACTTCTGGAGAGAGGAGAGTCAGGAACAGGTTTCTCTGGGATACTTCTGGAGAGAGGGATAGGAGAGTCAGGACCAGGTTTCTCTGGGATACTTCTGGAGAGAGGGAGAGCCAGGACCAGGTTTCTCTGAGATACTTCTGGAGAGAGGAGAGGAGAGTCAGGAACAGGTTTCTCTGGGATACTTCTGGAGAGAGGAGAGTCCGGAACAGGTTTCTCTGGGATACTTCTGGAGAGAGGGAGAGCCAGGACCAGGTTTCTCTGAGATACTTCTGGAGAGAGGAGAGGAGAGTCAGGAATAGGTTTCTCTGGGATACTTCTGGAGAGAGGAGAGGAGAGTCAGGAACAGGTTTCTCTGGGATACTTCTGGAGAGAGGGAGAGCCAGGACCAGGTTTCTCTGAGATACTTCTGGAGAGAGGAGAGGAGAGTCAGGAACAGGTTTCTCTGGGATACTTCTGGAGAGAGGAGAGTCCGGAACAGGTTTCTCTGGGATACTTCTGGAGAGAGGGAGAGCCAGGACCAGGTTTCTCTGAGATACTTCTGGAGAGAGGAGAGGAGAGTCAGGAATAGGTTTCTCTGGGATACTTCTGGAGAGAGGAGAGGAGAGTCAGGAACAGGTTTCTCTGGGATACTTCTGGAGAGAGGGATAGGAGAGTCAGGACCAGGTTTCTCTGGGATACTTCTGGAGAGAGGAGAGTCAGGAACAGGTTTCTCTGGGATACTTCTGGAGAGAGGGATAGGAGAGTCAGGACCAGGTTTCCCTGGGATACTTCTGGAGAGAGGGAGAGCCAGGACCAGGTTTCTCTGAGATACTTCTGGAGAGAGGAGAGGAGAGTCAGGAACAGGTTTCTCTGGGATACTTCTGGAGAGAGGGATAGGAGAGTCAGGACCAGGTTTCTCTGGGATACTTCTGGAGAGAGGGAGAGCCAGGACCAGGTTTCTCTGAGATACTTCTGGAGAGAGGAGAGTCAGGACCAGGTTTCTCTGGGATACTTCTGGAGAGAGGAGAGTCAGGACCAGGTTTCTCTTGGATACTTCTGGAGAGAGGAGAGTCAGTACCAGGTTTCTCTGGGATACTTCTGGAGAGAGGAGAGTCAGGAACAGGTTTCTCTGGGATACTTCTGGAGAGAGGAGAGTCAGGACCAGGTTTCTCTTGGATACTTCTGTAGAGAGGAGAGTCAGGAACAGGTTTCTCTGAGATACTTCTGGGGAGAGGAGAGGAGAGTCAGGACCAGGTTTCTCTGGGATACTTCTGGAGAGAGGAGAGGAGAGTCAGGACCAGGTTTCTCTGGGATACTTCTGGAGAGATGAGAGTCAGGACCAGGTTTCTCTGGGATACTTCTGGAGAGAGGAGAGTCAGGACCAGGTTTCTCTGGGATACTTCTGGAGAGAGGAGAGTCAGGACCAGGTTTCTCTGGGATACTTCTGGAGAGAGGAGAGAAGAGTCAGGAACAGGTTTCTCTGGGATACTTCTGGAGAGAGGAGAGGAGAGTCAGGACCAGGTTTCTCTGGGATTCTTCTGGAGAGAGGAGAGTCAGGAACAGGTTTCTCCGGGATACTTCTGGAGAGAGGAGAGGAGAGTCAGGAACAGGTTTCTCTGGGATACTTCTGGAGAGAGGAGAGTCAGGACCAGGTTTCTCTGGGATACTTCTGGAGAGAGGAGAGTCAGGACCAGGTTTCTCTGGGATACTTCTGGAGAGAGGAGAGTCAGGACCAGGTTTCTCTGGGATACTTCTGGAGAGAGGAGAGACAGGAACATGTTTCTCTGGGATACTTCTGGAGAGAGGAGAGGAGAGTCAGGACCAGGTTTCTCTGGGATACTTCTGGAGAGAGGAGAGGGGAGTCAGGACCAGGTTTCTCTGGGATTCTTCTGGAGAGAGGAGAGTCAGGAACAGGTTTCTCTGGGATACTTCTGGAGAGAGGAGAGGAGAGTCAGGAACAGGTTTCTCTGGGAGACTTCTGGAGAGAGGAGAGGAGGGTCAGGAACAGGTTTCTCTGGGATACTTCTGGAGAGAGGAGAGTCAGGACCAGGTTTCTCTGGGATACTTCTGGAGAGAGGAGAGTTAGGAACAGGTTTCTCTGGGATACTTCTGGAGAGAGGAGAGGAGAGTCAGGAACAGGTTTCTCTGGAATACTTCTGGAGAGAGGAGAGTCAGGAACAGGTTTCTCTGGGATACTTCTGGAGAGAGGAGAGTCAGGAACAGGTTTCTCTGGGATACTTCTGGAGAGAGGAGAGGAGAGTCAGGAACTTTTTCTCTGGGATACTTCTGGAGAGAGGGAGAGTCAGGACCAGGTTTCTCAGGGATACTTCTGGAGAGAGGAAAGTCAGGAACAGGTTTCTCTGGGATACTTCTGGAGAGAGGATAGTCAGGACCAGGTTTCTCTGGGATACTTCTGGAGAGAGGAGAGTCAGGAACAGGTTTCTCTGGGATACTTTTGGAGAGAGGAGAGGAGAGTCAGGAACAGGTTTCTCTGGGATACTTCTGGAGAGAGGAGAGTCAGGACCAGGTTTCTCTGGGATACTTCTGGAGAGAGGAGAGTCAGGAACAGGTTTCTCTTGGATACTTCTGGAGAGAGGAGAGTCAGTACCAGGTTTCTCTGGGATACTTCTGGAGAGAGGAGAGTCAGGACCAGGTTTCTCTGGGATACTTCTGGAGAGAGGGAGAGCCAGGACCAGGTTTCTCTGAGATACTTCTGGAGAGAGGAGAGTCAGGACCAGGTTTCTCTGGGATACTTCTGGAGAGAGGAGAGTCAGGACCAGGTTTCTCTTGGATACTTCTGGAGAGAGGAGAGTCAGTACCAGGTTTCTCTGGGATACTTCTGGAGAGAGGAGAGTCAGGAACAGGTTTCTCTGGGATACTTCTGGAGAGAGGAGAGTCAGGACCAGGTTTCTCTTGGATACTTCTGTAGAGAGGAGAGTCAGGAACAGGTTTCTCTGAGATACTTCTGGGGAGAGGAGAGTCAGGACCAGGTTTCTCTGGGATACTTCTGGAGAGAGGAGAGGAGAGTCAGGACCAGGTTTCTCTGGGATACTTCTGGAGAGAGGAGAGTCAGGACCAGGTTTCTCTGGGATGCTTCTGGAGAGAGGAGAGTCAGGACCAGGTTTCTCTGGGATACTTCTGGAGAGAGGAGAGTCAGGACCAGGTTTCTCTGGGATACTTCTGGAGAGAGGAGAGAAGAGTCAGGAACAGGTTTCTCTGGGATACTTCTGGAGAGAGGAGAGGAGAGTCAGGACCAGGTTTCTCTGGGATTCTTCTGGAGAGAGGAGAGTCAGGAACAGGTTTCTCCGGGATACTTCTGGAGAGAGGAGAGGAGAGTCAGGAACAGGTTTCTCTGGGATACTTCTGGAGAGAGGAGAGTCAGGACCAGGTTTCTCTGGGATACTTCTGGAGAGAGGAGAGTCAGGACCAGGTTTCTCTGGGATACTTCTGGAGAGAGGAGAGACAGGAACATGTTTCTCTGGGATACTTCTGGAGAGAGGAGAGGAGAGTCAGGACCAGGTTTCTCTGGGATACTTCTGGAGAGAGGAGAGGAGAGTCAGGACCAGGTTTCTCTGGGATTCTTCTGGAGAGAGGAGAGTCAGGAACAGGTTTCTCTGGGATACTTCTGGAGAGAGGAGAGGATAGTCAGGAACAGGTTTCTCTGGGATACTTCTGGAGAGAGGAGAGGAGGGTCAGGAACAGGTTTCTCTGGGATACTTCTGGAGAGAGGAGAGTCAGGACCAGGTTTCTCTGGGATACTTCTGGAGAGAGGAGAGTTAGGAACAGGTTTCTCTGGGATACTTCTGGAGAGAGGAGAGGAGAGTCAGGAACAGGTTTCTCTGGAATACTTCTGGAGAGAGGAGAGTCAGGAACAGGTTTCTCTGGGATACTTCTGGAGAGAGGAGAGGAGAGTCAGGAACTTTTTCTCTGGGATACTTCTGGAGAGAGGGAGAGTCAGGACCAGGTTTCTCAGGGATACTTCTGGAGAGAGGAAAGTCAGGAACAGGTTTCTCTGGGATACTTCTGGAGAGAGGATAGTCAGGACCAGGTTTCTCTGGGATACTTCTGGAGAGAGGAGAGTCAGGAACAGGTTTCTCTGGGATACTTTTGGAGAGAGGAGAGGAGAGTCAGGAACAGGTTTCTCTGGGATACTTCTGGAGAGAGGAGAGTCAGGACCAGGTTTCTCTGGGATACTTCTGGAGAGAGGAGAGTCAGGACCAGGTTTCTCTGGGATACTTCTGGAGAAGGAGAGTCAGGACCAAGTTTCTCTGGGATACTTCTGGAGAGAGGGATAGGAGAGTCAGGAACTTTTTCTCTGGGATACTTCTGGAGAGGGGAGAGTCCGGAACAGGTTTCTCTGGGATACTTCTGGAGAGAGGAGAGTCAGGACCAGGTTTCTCTGGGATACTTCTGGAGAGAGGAGAGTCAGGAACAGGTTTCTCTGGGATACTTCTAGAGAGAGGAGAGTCAAGACCAGGTTTCTCTGGGATACTTCTGGAGAGAGGAGAGGAGAGTCAGGAACTTTTTCTCTGGGATACTTCTGGAGAGAGGGAGAGTCAGGACCAGGTTTCTCAGGGATACTTCTGGAGAGAGGAAAGTCAGGAACAGGTTTCTCTGGGATACTTCTGGAGAGAGGATAGTCAGGACCAGGTTTCTCTGGGATACTTCTGGAGAGAGGAGAGTCAGGAACAGGTTTCTCTGGGATACTTTTGGAGAGAGGAGAGGAGAGTCAGGAACAGGTTTCTCTGGGATACTTCTGGAGAGAGGAGAGTCAGGACCAGGTTTCTCTGGGATACTTCTGGAGAGAGGAGAGTCAGGAACAGGTTTCTCTTGGATACTTCTGGAGAGAGGAGAGTCAGTACCAGGTTTCTCTGGGATACTTCTGGAGAGAGGAGAGTCAGGACCAGGTTTCTCTGGGATACTTCTGGAGAGAGGGAGAGCCAGGACCAGGTTTCTCTGAGATACTTCTGGAGAGAGGAGAGTCAGGACCAGGTTTCTCTGGGATACTTCTGGAGAGAGGAGAGTCAGGACCAGGTTTCTCTTGGATACTTCTGGAGAGAGGAGAGTCAGTACCAGGTTTCTCTGGGATACTTCTGGAGAGAGGAGAGTCAGGAACAGGTTTCTCTGGGATACTTCTGGAGAGAGGAGAGTCAGGACCAGGTTTCTCTTGGATACTTCTGTAGAGAGGAGAGTCAGGAACAGGTTTCTCTGAGATACTTCTGGGGAGAGGAGAGTCAGGACCAGGTTTCTCTGGGATACTTCTGGAGAGAGGAGAGGAGAGTCAGGACCAGGTTTCTCTGGGATACTTCTGGAGAGAGGAGAGTCAGGACCAGGTTTCTCTGGGATACTTCTGGAGAGAGGAGAGTCAGGACCAGGTTTCTCTGGGATACTTCTGGAGAGAGGAGAGTCAGGACCAGGTTTCTCTGGGATACTTCTGGAGAGAGGAGAGAAGAGTCAGGAACAGGTTTCTCTGGGATACTTCTGGAGAGAGGAGAGGAGAGTCAGGACCAGGTTTCTCTGGGATTCTTCTGGAGAGAGGAGAGTCAGGAACAGGTTTCTCCGGGATACTTCTGGAGAGAGGAGAGGAGAGTCAGGAACAGGTTTCTCCCAGATACTTCTGGAGAGAGGAGAGTCAGGACCAGGTTTCTCTGGGATACTTCTGGAGAGAGGAGAGTCAGGACCAGGTTTCTCTGGGATACTTCTGGAGAGAGGAGAGTCAGGACCAGGTTTCTCTGGGATACTTCTGGAGAGAGGAGAGACAGGAACATGTTTCTCTGGGATACTTCTGGAGAGAGGAGAGGAGAGTCAGGACCAGGTTTCTCTGGGATACTTCTGGAGAGAGGAGAGGAGAGTCAGGACCAGGTTTCTCTGGGATTCTTCTGGAGAGAGGAGAGTCAGGAACAGGTTTCTCTGGGATACTTCTGGAGAGAGGAGAGGAGAGTCAGGAACAGGTTTCTCTGGGATACTTCTGGAGAGAGGAGAGTTAGGAACAGGTTTCTCTGGGATACTTCTGGAGAGAGGAGAGGAGAGTCAGGACCAGGTTTCTCTGGGATTCTTCTGGAGAGAGGAGAGTCAGGAACAGGTTTCTCTGGGATACTTCTGGAGAGAGGAGAGGAGAGTCAGGAACAGGTTTCTCTCGGATACTTCTGGAGAGAGGAGAGTTAGGAACAGGTTTCTCTGGGATACTTCTGGAGAGAGGAGAGGAGAGTCAGGAACAGGTTTCTCTGGAATACTTCTGGAGAGAGGAGAGTCAGGAACAGGTTTCTCTGGGATACTTCTGGAGAGAGGAGAGTCAGGAACAGGTTTCTCTGGGATACTTCTGGAGAGAGGAGAGGAGAGTCAGGAACTTTTTCTCTGGGATACTTCTGGAGAGAGGGAGAGTCAGGACCAGGTTTCTCAGGGATACTTCTGGAGAGAGGAAAGTCAGGAACAGGTTTCTCTGGGATACTTCTGGAGAGAGGATAGTCAGGACCAGGTTTCTCTGGGATACTTCTGGAGAGAGGAGAGTCAGGAACAGGTTTCTCTGGGATACTTTTGGAGAGAGGAGAGGAGAGTCAGGAACAGGTTTCTCTGGGATACTTCTGGAGAGAGGAGAGTCAGGACCAGGTTTCTCTGGGATACTTCTGGAGAGAGGAGAGTCAGGACCAGGTTTCTCTGGGATACTTCTGGAGAAGGAGAGTCAGGACCAAGTTTCTCTGGGATACTTCTGGAGAGAGGGATAGGAGAGTCAGGAACTTTTTCTCTGGGATACTTCTGGAGAGGGGAGAGTCCGGAACAGGTTTCTCTGGGATACTTCTGGAGAGAGGAGAGTCAGGACCAGGTTTCTCTGGGATACTTCTGGAGAGAGGAGAGTCAGGAACAGGTTTCTCTGGGATACTTCTAGAGAGAGGAGAGTCAGGACCAGGTTTCTCTGGGATACTTCTGGGGAGAGGAGAGTCAGGACCAGGTTTCTCTGGGATACTTCTGGAGAGAGGAGAGTCAGGAACAGGTTTCTCTGAGATACTTCTGGGGAGAGGAGAGTCAGGACCAGGTTTCTCTGGGATACTTCTGGAGAGAGGAGAGGAGAGTCAGGACCAGGTTTCTCTGGGATTCTTCTGGAGAGAGGAGAGGAGAGTCAGGAACAGGTTTCTCTGGGATACTTCTGGAGGGAGGAGAGGAGAGTCAGGACCAGGTTTCTCTGGGATACTTCTGGAGAGAGGAGAGTCAGGAACAGGTTTCTCTGAGATACTTCTGGGGAGAGGAGAGTCAGGACCAGGTTTCTCTGGGATACTTCTGGAGGGAGGAGAGGAGAGTCAGGACCAGGTTTCTCTGGGATACTTCTGGAGAGGAGAGAGTCAGGAACAGGTTTCTCTGGGATACTTCTGGAGAGAGGAGAGTCAGGAACAGGTTTCTCTGGGATACTTCTGGAGAGAGGAGGGGAGAGTCAGGACCAGGTTTCTCTGGGATACTTCTGGAGAGAGGAGAGTCAGGACCAGGTTTCTCTGGGATACTTCTGGAGAGAGGAGAGTCAGTAACAGGTTTCTCTGGGATACTTCTGGAGAGAGGAGAGTCAGGACCAGGTTTCTCTGGGATACTTCTGGAGAGAGGAGAGTCAGGAACAGGTTTCTCTGGGATACTTCTGGAGAGAGGAGAGGAGAGTCAGGAACAGGTTTCTCTGGGATACTTCTGGAGAGAGGAGAGTCAGGACCAGGTTTCTCTGGGATACTTATGGAGAGAGGAGATTCAGGAACAGGTTTCTCTGGGATACTTCTGGAGAGAGGAGAGTCAGGACCAGGTTTCTCTGGGATACTTCTGGAGAGAGGAGAGTCAGGAGCAGGTTTCTCTGGGATACTTCTGGAGAGAGGAGAGTCAGGACCAGGTTTCTCTGGGATACTTCTGGAGAGAGGAGAGTCAGTACCAGGTTTCTCTGGGATACTTCTGGAGAGAGGAGAGTCAGGACCAGGTTTCTCTGGGATACTTCTGGAGAGAGGAGAGTCAGGACCAGGTTTCTCTGGGATACTTCTGGAGAGAGGAGAGTCAGTACCAGGTTTCTCTGGGATACTTCTGGAGAGAGGAGAGTCAGGACCAGGTTTCTCTGGGATACTTCTGGAGAGGGGAGAGTCAGGACCAGGTTTCTCTGGGATACTTCTGGAGAGAGGAGAGTCAGGACCAGGTTTCTCTGGGATACTTCTGGAGAGAGGAGAGGAGAGTCAGGAACAGGTTTCTCTGGGATACTTCTGGAGGGAGGAGAGGAGAGTCAGGACCAGGTTTCTCTGGGATACTTCTGGAGAGAGGAGAGTCAGGAACAGGTTTCTCTGAGATACTTCTGGGGAGAGGAGAGTCAGGACCAGGTTTCTCTGGGATACTTCTGGAGGGAGGAGAGGAGAGTCAGGACCAGGTTTCTCTGGGATACTTCTGGAGAGGAGAGAGTCAGGAACAGGTTTCTCTGGGATACTTCTGGAGAGAGGAGAGTCAGGAACAGGTTTCTCTGGGATACTTCTGGAGAGAGGAGGGGAGAGTCAGGACCAGGTTTCTCTGGGATACTTCTGGAGAGAGGAGAGTCAGGACCAGGTTTCTCTGGGATACTTCTGGAGAGAGGAGAGTCAGTACCAGGTTTCTCTGGGATACTTCTGGAGAGAGGAGAGTCAGGAGCAGGTTTCTCTGGGATACTTCTGGAGAGAGGAGAGTCAGGACCAGGTTTCTCTGGGATACTTCTGGAGAGAGGAGAGTCAGTACCAGGTTTCTCTGGGATACTTCTGGAGAGAGGAGAGTCAGGACCAGGTTTCTCTGGGATACTTCTGGAGAGAGGAGAGTCAGGACCAGGTTTCTCTGGGATACTTCTGGAGAGAGGAGAGTCAGTACCAGGTTTCTCTGGGATACTTCTGGAGAGAGGAGAGTCAGGACCAGGTTTCTCTGGGATACTTCTGGAGAGGGGAGAGTCAGGACCAGGTTTCTCTGGGATACTTCTGGAGAGAGGAGAGTCAGGACCAGGTTTCTCTGGGATACTTCTGGAGAGAGGAGAGGAGAGTCAGGAACAGGTTTCTCTGGGATACTTCTGGAGGGAGGAGAGGAGAGTCAGGACCAGGTTTCTCTGGGATACTTCTGGAGAGAGGAGAGTCAGGAACAGGTTTCTCTGAGATACTTCTGGGGAGAGGAGAGTCAGGACCAGGTTTCTCTGGGATACTTCTGGAGGGAGGAGAGGAGAGTCAGGACCAGGTTTCTCTGGGATACTTCTGGAGAGGAGAGAGTCAGGAACAGGTTTCTCTGGGATACTTCTGGAGAGAGGAGAGTCAGGAACAGGTTTCTCTGGGATACTTCTGGAGAGAGGAGGGGAGAGTCAGGACCAGGTTTCTCTGGGATACTTCTGGAGAGAGGAGAGTCAGGACCAGGTTTCTCTGGGATACTTCTGGAGAGAGGAGAGTCAGTAACAGGTTTCTCTGGGATACTTCTGGAGAGAGGAGAGTCAGGACCAGGTTTCTCTGGGATACTTCTGGAGAGAGGAGAGTCAGGAACAGGTTTCTCTGGGATACTTCTGGAGAGAGGAGAGGAGAGTCAGGAACAGGTTTCTCTGGGATACTTCTGGAGAGAGGAGAGTCAGGACCAGGTTTCTCTGGGATACTTATGGAGAGAGGAGATTCAGGAACAGGTTTCTCTGGGATACTTCTGGAGAGAGGAGAGTCAGGACCAGGTTTCTCTGGGATACTTCTGGAGAGAGGAGAGTCAGGAGCAGGTTTCTCTGGGATACTTCTGGAGAGAGGAGAGTCAGGACCAGGTTTCTCTGGGATACTTCTGGAGAGAGGAGAGTCAGTACCAGGTTTCTCTGGGATACTTCTGGAGAGAGGAGAGTCAGGACCAGGTTTCTCTGGGATACTTCTGGAGAGAGGAGAGTCAGGACCAGGTTTCTCTGGGATACTTCTGGAGAGAGGAGAGTCAGTACCAGGTTTCTCTGGGATACTTCTGGAGAGAGGAGAGTCAGGACCAGGTTTCTCTGGGATACTTCTGGAGAGGGGAGAGTCAGGACCAGGTTTCTCTGGGATACTTCTGGAGAGAGGAGAGTCAGGACCAGGTTTCTCTGGGATACTTCTGGAGAGAGGAGAGTCAGTACCAGGTTTCTCTGGGATACTTCTGGAGAGAGGAGAGTCAGGAGCAGGTTTCTCTGGGATACTTCTGGAGAGAGGAGAGTCAGGACCAGGTTTCTCTGGGATACTTCTGGAGAGAGGAGAGTCAGTACCAGGTTTCTCTGGGATACTTCTGGAGAGAGGAGAGTCAGGACCAGGTTTCTCTGGGATACTTCTGGAGAGAGGAGAGTCAGGACCAGGTTTCTCTGGGATACTTCTGGAGAGAGGAGAGTCAGTACCAGGTTTCTCTGGGATACTTCTGGAGAGAGGAGAGTCAGGACCAGGTTTCTCTGGGATACTTATGGAGAGGAGAGTCAGGAACAGGTTTCTCTGGGATACTTCTGGAGATTGAGAGTCAGGAAATAGAAGAATGGAAGTGTAGTTTTTATTTAAGGGTTCACCTCTCTGATGATCTATTCCAGTGTATCTGTTAGAAACACAACACCCTGGAGAAATCCGTTCTGCTAATCGCTGTGTCTCTGTATGTGTGTGTGTGTGTGTGTGTGTGTGTGTGTGTGTGTGTGTGTGTGTGTGTGTGTGTGTGTGTGTGTGTGTGTGTGTGTGTGTGTGTGTGTGTGTGTGTGTGTGTGTGTGTGTGTGTGTGTGTGTGTGTGTGTGTGTGTGTGTGTGTGTGTGTGTGTGTGTGTGTAGTATTCAGCTATGCTAAGCTGAGCTCTGCTAGCTGGATGTATAGTGCTGTGACATTAAGCAGTGGAAACACAACCAGTAAAGGGAGTATCATTATCACATCTCTTCACACTTCCTCTAATGTCAGGGGCGTTTAGTTTACGAGCAGAAGGGAAGGATGGGAGCCAGAGATATTGGTAGGAGTATACTGTAGCGTCAAACGAGTGGTTCCAAGTCATGATGGCAATTAGCCTTTGTTTCTGTGAATTTCAAACAAACTGGGCGATTACCTAGTGTAGTGGTGGACTCTCTATGGTGAGGTCACTATTACCTAGTGTAGTGGTGGACTCATTATGGTGAGGTCACTATTACCTAGTGTAGTGGTGGACTCTCTATGGTGAGGTCACTATTACCTAGTGTAGTGGTGGACTCTCCTCACTATGGCTGAGGTCACTATTACCTAGTGTAGCGGTAGACTCTACTCACTATGGATGAGGTCACTATTACCTAGTGTAGTGGTGGACTCTCTATGGTGAGGTCACTATTACCTAGTGTAGTGGTGGACTCACTATGGCTGAGCTCACTATTACCTAGTGTAGCGGTGGACTCTACTCACTATGGCTGAGGTCACTATTACCTAGTGTAGTGGTGGACTCTCTATGGCTGAGGTCACTATTACCTAGTGTAGTGGTGGACTCACTATGGCTGAGGTCACTATTAACTAGTGTAGCGGTGGACTCACTATGGCTGAGGTCACTATTACCTAGTGTAGTGGTGGACTCACTATGGCTGAGGTCACTATTACCTAGTGTAGTGGTGGACTCACTATGGTGAGGTCACTATTACCTAGTGTAGCGGTGGACTCTCCTCTCTATGGCTGAGGTCACTATTACCTAGTGTAGTGGTGGACTCTCTATGGCTGAGGTCACTATTACCTAGTGTAGCGGTGGACTCTACTCACTATGGCTGAGGTCACTATTACCTGGTGTAGTGGTGGACTCACTATGGCTGAGGTCACTATTACCTAGTGTAGTGGTGGACTCACTATGGCTGAGGTCACTATTACCTAGTGTAGTGGTGGACTCACTATGGCTGAGGTCACTATTACCTGGTGTAGTGGTGGACGCACTATGGCTGAGGTCACGATTACCTAGTGTAGTGGTGGACTCACTATGGCTGATGTCACTATTACCTAGTGTAGTGGTGGACTCACTATGGCTGAGGTCACTATTACCTAGTGTAGTGGTGGAATCACTATGGCTGAGGTCACTATTACCTAGTGTAGCGGTGGACTCTACTCACTATGGCTGAGGTCACTATTACCTAGTGTAGTGGTGGACTCACTATGGCTGAGGTCACTATTACCTAGTGTAGTGGTGGACTCTACTCACTATGGCTGAGGTCACTATTACCTAGTGTAGTGGTGAACTCTCCTCACTATGGCTGAGGTCACTATTACCTAGTGTAGTGGTGGACTCTACTCACTGTGGCTGAGGTCACTATTACCTAGTGTAGTGGTGGACTCTACTCACTATGGCTGAGGTCACTATTACCTAGTGTAGTGGTGGACTCTCCTCTCTATGGCTGAGGTCACTATTACCTAGTGTAGTGGTGGACTCTACTCACTATGGCTGAGGTCACTATTACCTAGTGTAGTGGTGGACTCACTATGGCTGAGGTCACTATTACCTAGTGTAGTGGTGAACTCTACTCACTATGGCTGAGGTCCTATTACCTAGTGTAGTGGTGGACTCTACTCACTATGGCTGAGGTCACTATTACCTAGTGTAGTGGTGGACTCTACTCACTATGGCTGAGGTCACTATTACCTAGTGTAGTGGTGGACTCACTATGGCTGAGGTCACTATTACCTGGTGTAGTGGTGGACTCACTATGGCTGAGGTCACTATTACCTAGTGTAGTGGTGGACTCACTATGGCTGAGGTCACTATTACCTGGTGTAGTGGTGGACTCACTATGGCTGAGGTCACTATTACCTAGTGTAGTGGTGGACTCTACTCACTATGGCTGAGGTCACTATTACCTAGTGTAGTGGTGGACTCACTATGGCTGAGGTCACTATTACCTAGTGTAGTGGTGGACTCACTATGGCTGAGGTCACTATTACATAGTGTAGTGGTGGACTCACTATGGCTGAGGTCACTATTACCTAGTGTAGTGGTGGACGCACTATGGCTGAGGTCACTATTACCTAGTGTAGTGGTGTACTCTACTCACTATGGCTGAGGTCACTATTACCTAGTGTAGTGGTGGACTCACTATGGCTGAGGTCACTATTACCCAGTGTAGCGGTGGACTCTCCTCACTATGGCTGAGGTCACTATTACCTAGTGTAGTGGTGGACTCACTATAGCTGAGGTCACTATTATCTAGTGTAGTGGTGGACTCACTATGGCTGAGGTCACTATTACCTAGTGTAGTGGTGGACTCTCCTCACTATGGCTGAGGTCACGATTACCTAGTGTAGCGGTGGACTCACTATGGTGAGGTCACTATTACCTAGTGTAGTGGTGGACTCACTATGGCTGAGGTCACTATTACCTAGTGTAGTGGTGGACTTTACTCACTATGGCTGAGGTCACTATTACCTAGTGTAGTGGTGGACTCTCCTCACTATGGCTGAGGTCACTATTGCCTAGTGTAGTGGTGGACTCTCCTCTCTATGGCTGAGGTCACTATTATCTAGTGTAGTGGTGGACTCACTATGGCTGAGGTCACTATTACCTAGTGTAGTGGTGGACTCACTATGGTGAGGTCACTATTACCTAGTGTAGTGGTGGACTCACTATGGCTGAGGTCACTATTACCTAGTGTAGTGGTGGACTCTACTCACTATGGCTGAGGTCTCTATTACCTAGTGTAGTGGTGGACTCACTATGGTGAGGTCACTATTACCTAGTGTAGTGGTGGACTCTCCTCTCTATGGCTGAGGTCACTATTACCTAGTGTAGTGGTGGACGCACTGTGGCTGAGGTCACTATTACCTAGTGTAGTGGTGGACTCTCCTCTCTATGGCTGAGGTCACTATTACCTAGTGTAGTGGTGGACGCACTGTGGCTGAGGTCACTATTACCTAGTGTAGTGGTGGACTCACTATGGCTGAGGTCACTATTACCTAGTGTAGTGATGGACTCACTATGGCTGAGGTCACTATTACCTAGTGTAGTGGTGGACTCACTATGGCTGAGGTCACTATTACCTAGTGTAGTGGTGGACTCTTCTCACTATGGCTGAGGTCACTATTACCTAGTGTAGTGGTGGACTCTACTCACTATGGCTGAGGTCACTATTACCTAGTGTAGTGGTGGACTCACTATGGCTGAGGTCACTATTACCTAGTGTAGTGGTGGACTCACTATGGGTGAGGTCACTATTACCTAGTGTAGTGGTGGACTCACTATGGCTGAGGTCACTATTACCTAGTGTAGTGGTGGACTCTTCTCACTATGGCTGAGGTCACTATTACCTAGTGTAGTGGTGGACTCTACTCACTATGGCTGAGGTCACTATTACCTAGTGTAGTGGTGGACTCTCCTCTCTATGGCTGAGGTCACTATTACCTAGTGTAGTGGTGGACGCACTGTGGCTGAGGTCACTATTACCTAGTGTAGTGGTGGACTCACTATGGCTGAGGTCACTATTACCTAGTGTAGTGATGGACTCACTATGGCTGAGGTCACTATTACCTAGTGTAGTGGTGGACTCACTATGGCTGAGGTCACTATTACCTAGTGTAGTGGTGGACTCTTCTCACTATGGCTGAGGTCACTATTACCTAGTGTAGTGGTGGACTCTACTCACTATGGCTGAGGTCACTATTACCTAGTGTAGTGGTGGACTCTCCTCTCTATGGCTGAGGTCACTATTACCTAGTGTAGTGGTGGACGCACTGTGGCTGAGGTCACTATTACCTAGTGTAGTGGTGGACTCACTATGGCTGAGGTCACTATTACCTAGTGTAGTGATGGACTCACTATGGCTGAGGTCACTATTACCTAGTGTAGTGGTGGACTCACTATGGCTGAGGTCACTATTACCTAGTGTAGTGGTGGACTCTTCTCACTATGGCTGAGGTCACTATTACCTAGTGTAGTGGTGGACTCTACTCACTATGGCTGAGGTCACTATTACCTAGTGTAGTGGTGGACTCACTATGGCTGAGGTCACTATTACCTAGTGTAGTGGTGGACTCACTATGGCTGAGGTCACTATTACCTAGTGTAGTGGTGGACTCACTATGGCTGAGGTCACTATTACCTAGTGTAGTGGTGGACTCTTCTCACTATGGCTGAGGTCACTATTACCTAGTGTAGTGGTGGACTCTACTCACTATGGCTGAGGTCACTATTACCTAGTGTAGTGGTGGACTCTCCTCTCTATGGCTGAGGTCACTATTACCTAGTGTAGTGGTGGACGCACTGTGGCTGAGGTCACTATTACCTAGTGTAGTGGTGGACTCACTATGGCTGAGGTCACTATTACCTAGTGTAGTGATGGACTCACTATGGCTGAGGTCACTATTACCTAGTGTAGTGGTGGACTCACTATGGCTGAGGTCACTATTACCTAGTGTAGTGGTGGACTCTTCTCACTATGGCTGAGGTCACTATTACCTAGTGTAGTGGTGGACTCTACTCACTATGGCTGAGGTCACTATTACCTAGTGTAGTGGTGGACTCACTATGGCTGAGGTCACTATTACCTAGTGTAGTGGTGGACTCACTATGGCTGAGGTCACTATTACCTAGTGTAGTGGTGGACTCACTATGGCTGAGGTCACTATTACCTAGTGTAGTGGTGGACTCTTCTCACTATGGCTGAGGTCACTATTACCTAGTGTAGTGGTGGACTCTACTCACTATGGCTGAGGTCACTATTACCTAGTGTAGTGGTGGACTCACTATGGCTGAGGTCACTATTACCTAGTGTAGTGGTGGACTCACTATGGCTGAGGTCACTATTACCTAGTGTAGTGGTGGACTCACTATGGCTGAGATCCTATTACCTAGTGTAGTGGTGGTCTCACTATGACTGAGGTCACTATTACCTAGTGTAGTGGTGGACTCTACTCACTTTGGCTGAGGTCACTATTACCTAGTGTAGTGGTGGACTCACTATGGCTGAGGTCACTATTACCTAGTGTAGTGGTGGACTCACTATGGCTGAGGTCACTATTACCTAGTGTAGTGGTGGACTCTACTCACTATGGCTGGGGTCACTATTACCTAGTGTAGTGGTGGACTCACTATGGCTGAGGTCACTATTACCTAGTGTAGTGGTGGACTCACTATGGCTGAGGTCACTATTACCTAGTGTAGTGGTGGACTCACTATGGCTGAGGTCACTATTACCTAGTGTAGTGGTGGACTCTTCTCACTATGGCTGAGGTCACTATTACCTAGTGTAGTGGTGGACTCACTATGGCTGAGGTCACTATTACCTAGTGTAGTGGTGGACTCTACTCACTATGGCTGAGGTCACTATTACCTAGTGTAGTGGTGGACTCACTATGGCTGAGGTCACTATTACCTAGTGTAGTGGTGGACTCACTATGGCTGAGGTCACTATTACCTAGTGTAGTGGTGGACTCACTATGGCTGAGGTCACTAATACCTAGTGTAGTGGTGGACGCACTATGGCTGAGGTCACTAATACCTAGTGTAGTGGTGTACTCTACTCACTATGGCTGAGGTCACTATTACCTAGTGTAGTGGTGGACTCACTATGGCTGAGGTCACTATTACCCAGTGTAGCGGTGGACTATCCTCACTATGGCTGAGGTCACTATTACCTAGTGTAGTGGTGGACTCACTATAGCTGAGGTCACTATTATCTAGTGTAGTGGTGGACTCACTATGGCTGAGGTCACTATTACCTAGTGTAGCGGTGGACTCACTATGGTGAGGTCACTATTACCTAGTGTAGTGGTGGACTCACTATGGTGAGGTCACTATTACCTAGTGTAGTGGTGGACTCACTATGGCTGAGGTCACTATTACCTAGTGTAGTGGTGGACTCACTATGGCTGAGGTCACTATTACCTAGTGTAGTGGTGGACTCTCCTCACTATGGCTGAGGTCACTATTGCCTAGTGTAGTGGTGGACTCTCCTCACTATGGCTGAGGTCACTATTACCTAGTGTAGTGGTGGACGCACTATGGCTGAGGTCACTATTACCTAGTGTAGTGGTGTACTCTACTCACTATGGCTGAGGTCACTATTACCTAGTGTAGTGGTGGACTCACTACTGGCTGAGGTCACTATTACCCAGTGTAGCGGTGGACTCTCCTCACTATGGCTGAGGTCACTATTACCTAGTGTAGTGGTGGACTCACTATAGCTGAGGTCACTATTATCTAGTTTAGTGGTGGACTCACTATGGCTGAGGTCACTATTACCTAGTGTAGTGGTGGACTCTCCTCACTATGGCTGAGGTCACGATTACCTAGTGTAGCGGTGGACTCACTATGGTGAGGTCACTATTACCTAGTGTAGTGGTGGACTCACTATGGCTGAGGTCACTATTACCTAGTGTAGTGGTGGACTTTACTCACTATGGCTGAGGTCACTATTACCTAGTGTAGTGGTGGACTCTCCTCACTATGGCTGAGGTCACTATTGCCTAGTGTAGTGGTGGACTCTCCTCTCTATGGCTGAGGTCACTATTATCTAGTGTAGTGGTGGACTCACTATGGCTGAGGTCACTATTACCTAGTGTAGTGGTGGACTCACTATGGTGAGGTCACTATTACCTAGTGTAGTGGTGGACTCACTATGGCTGAGGTCACTATTACCTAGTGTAGTGGTGGACTCTACTCACTATGGCTGAGGTCACTATTACCTAGTGTAGTGGTGGACTCACTATGGTGAGGTCACTATTACCTAGTGTAGTGGTGGACTCTCCTCTCTATGGCTGAGGTCACTATTACCTAGTGTAGTGGTGGACTCACTATGGCTGAGGTCACTATTACCTAGTGTAGTGGTGGACTCTTCTCACTATGGCTGAGGTCACTATTACCTAGTGTAGTGGTGGACTCTACTCACTATGGCTGATGTCACTATTACCTAGTGTAGTGGTGGACTCACTATGGCTGAGGTCACTATTACCTAGTGTAGTGGTGGACTCACTATGGCTGAGGTCACTATTACCTAGTGTAGTGGTGGACTCACTATGGCTGAGGTCACTATTACCTAGTGTAGTGGTGGACTCACTATGGCTGAGGTCACTATTACCTAGTGTAGTGGTGGACTCTACTCACTATGGCTGAGGTCACTATTACCTAGTGTAGTGGTGGACTCACTATGGCTGAGGTCACTATTACCTAGTGTAGTGGTGGATTCACTATGGCTGAGGTCACTATTACCTAGTGTAGTGGTGGACTTACTATGGCTGAGGTCACTAATACCTAGTGTAGTGGTGGACGCACTATGGCTGAGGTCACTATTACCTAGTGTAGTGGTGTACTCTACTCACTATGGCTGAGGTCACTATTACCTAGTGTAGTGGTGGACTCACTATGGCTGAGGTCACTATTACCCAGTGTAGCGGTGGACTATCCTCACTATGGCTGAGGTCACTATTACCTAGTGTAGTGGTGGACTCACTATAGCTGAGGTCACTATTATCTAGTGTAGTGGTGGACTCACTATGGCTGAGGTCACTATTACCTAGTGTAGCGGTGGACTCACTATGGTGAGGTCACTATTACCTAGTGTAGTGGTGGACTCACTATGGTGAGGTCACTATTACCTAGTGTAGTGGTGGACTCACTATGGCTGAGGTCACTATTACCTAGTGTAGTGGTGGACTCACTATGGCTGAGGTCACTATTACCTAGTGTAGTGGTGGACTCTCCTCACTATGGCTGAGGTCACTATTGCCTAGTGTAGTGGTGGACTCTCCTCACTATGTCTAAGGTCACTATTACCTAGTGTAGTGGTGGACTCACTATGGCTGAGGTCACTATTACCTAGTGTAGTGGTGGACTCACTATGGCTGAGGTCACTAATACCTAGTGTAGTGGTGGACGCACTATGGCTGAGGTCACTATTACCTAGTGTAGTGGTGTACTCTACTCACTATGGCTGAGGTCACTATTACCTAGTGTAGTGGTGGACTCACTATGGCTGAGGTCACTATTACCCAGTGTAGCGGTGGACTATCCTCACTATGGCTGAGGTCACTATTACCTAGTGTAGTGGTGGACTCACTATAGCTGAGGTCACTATTATCTAGTGTAGTGGTGGACTCACTATGGCTGAGGTCACTATTACCTAGTGTAGCGGTGGACTCACTATGGTGAGGTCACTATTACCTAGTGTAGTGGTGGACTCACTATGGTGAGGTCACTATTACCTAGTGTAGTGGTGGACTCACTATGTCTGAGGTCACTATTACCTAGTGTAGTGGTGGACTCACTATGGCTGAGGTCACTATTACCTAGTGTAGTGGTGGACTCTCCTCACTATGGCTGAGGTCACTATTGCCTAGTGTAGTGGTGGACTCTCCTCACTATGGCTGAGGTCACTATTACCTAGTGTAGTGGTGGACTCTCCTCACTATGGCTGAGGTCACTATTGCCTAGTGTGGTGGTGGACTCTCCTCACTATGGCTGAAGTCACTATTGCCTAGTGTAGTGGTGGACTCTCCTCTCTATGGCTGAGGTCACTATTATCTAGTGTAGTGGTGGACTCACTATGGCTGAGGTCACTATTACCTAGTGTAGTGGTGGACTCACTATGGTGAGGTCACTATTACCTAGTGTAGTGGTGGACTCACTATGGCTGAGGTCACTATTACCTAGTGTAGTGGTGGACTCTACTCACTATGGCTGAGGTCACTATTACCTAGTGTAGTGGTGGACTCACTATGGTGAGGTCACTATTACCTAGTGTAGTGGTGGACTCTCCTCTCTATGGCTGAGGTCACTATTACCTAGTGTAGTGGTGGACTCTCCTCTCTATGGCTGAGGTCACTATTACCTAGTGTAGTGGTGGACGCACTGTGGCTGAGGTCACTATTACCTAGTGTAGTGGTGGACTCACTATGGCTGAGGTCACTATTACCTAGTGTAGTGATGGACTCACTATGGCTGAGGTCACTATTACCTAGTGTAGTGGTGGACTCACTATGGCTGAGGTCACTATTACCTAGTGTAGTGGTGGACTCTTCTCACTATGGCTGAGGTCACTATTACCTAGTGTAGTGGTGGACTCTACTCACTATGGCTGAGGTCACTATTACCTAGTGTAGTGATGGACTCTACTCACTGTGGCTGAGGTCACTATTACCTAGTGTAGTGGTGGACTCTTCTCACTATGGCTGAGGTCACTATTACCTAGTGTAGTGGTGGACTCTACTCACTATGGCTGAGGTCACTATTACCTAGTGTAGTGGTGGACTCACTATGGCTGAGGTCACTATTACCTAGTGTAGTGGTGGACTCACTATGGCTGAGGTCACTATTACCTAGTGTAGTGGTGGACTCACTATGGCTGAGGTCACTATTACCTAGTGTAGCGGTGGACTCTTCTCACTATGGCTGAGGTCACTATTACCTAGTGTAGTGGTGGACTCACTATGGCTGAGGTCACTATTACCTAGTGTAGCGGTGGACTCTCCTCACTATGGCTGAGGTCACTATTACCTAGTGTAGCGGTGGACTCTCCTCACTATGGCTGAGGTCACTATTACCTAGTGTAGCGGTGGACTCTTCTCACTGTGGCTGAGGTCACTATTACCTAGTGTAGCGGTGGACTCTCCTCACTATGGCTGAGGTCACTATTACCTAGTGTAGTGGTGGACGCACTGTGGCTGAGGTCACTATTACCTAGTGTAGTGGTGGACTCTTCTCACTATGGCTGAGGTCACTATTACCTAGTGTAGTGGTGGACTCTCTATGGCTGAGGTCACTATTACCTAGTGTAGTGGTGGACTCTACTCACTATGGCTGAGGTCACTATTACCTAGTGTAGTGATGGACTCTACTCACTATGGCTGAGGTCACTATTACCTGGTGTAGTGGTGGACTCACTATGGCTGAGGTCACTATTACCTAGTGTAGTGGTGGACGCACTGTGGCTGAGGTCACTATTACCTAGTGTAGTGGTGGACTCTTCTCACTATGGCTGAGGTCACTATTACCTAGTGTAGTGGTGGACTCACTTTGGCTGAGGTCACTATTACCTAGTGTAGTGGTGGACTCTACTCACTATGGCTGAGGTCACTATTACCTAGTGTAGTGGTGGACTCTACTCACTATGGCTGAGGTCACTATTACCTAGTGTAGTGGTGGACTCTTCTCACTATGGCTGAGGTCACTATTACCTAGTGTAGTGGTGGACTCACTATGGCTGAGGTCACTATTACCTAGTGTAGTGGTGTACTCACTATGGCTGAGGTCACTATTACCTAGTGTAGTGGTGGACTCACTATGGTGAGGTCACTATTACCTTGTGTAGTGGTGGACTCACTATGGTGAGGTCACTATTACCTAGTGTAGTGGTGGACTCACTATGGCTGAGGTCACTATTACCTAGTGTAGTGGTGGACTCACTATGGCTGAGGTCACTATTACCTAGTGTAGTGGTGGACTCACTATGGCTGAGTTCACTATTACCTAGTGTAGTGGTGGACTCTACTCACTATGGCTGAGGTCACTATTACCTAGTGTAGTGGTGGACTCACTATGGTGAGGTCACTATTACCTAGTGTAGTGGTGGACTCTCCTCTCTATGGCTGAGGTCACTATTACCTAGTGTAGTGGTGGACTCTCCTCTCTATGGCTGAGGTCACTATTACCTAGTGTAGTGGTGGACGCACTGTGGCTGAGGTCACTATTACCTAGTGTAGTGGCGGACTCACTATGGCTGAGGTCACTATTACCTAGTGTAGTGATGGACTCACTATGGCTGAGGTCACTATTACCTAGTGTAGTGGTGGACTCACTATGGCTGAGGTCACTATTACCTAGTGTAGTGGTGGACTCTTCTCACTATGGCTGAGGTCACTATTACCTAGTGTAGTGGTGGACTCTACTCACTATGGCTGAGGTCACTATTACCTAGTGTAGTGATGGACTCTACTCACTGTGGCTGAGGTCACTATTACCTAGTGTAGTGGTGGACTCTTCTCACTATGGCTGAGGTCACTATTACCTAGTGTAGTGGTGGACTCTACTCACTATGGCTGAGGTCACTATTACCTAGTGTAGTGGTGGACTCACTATGGCTGAGGTCACTATTACCTAGTGTAGTGGTGGACTCACTATGGCTGAGGTCACTATTACCTAGTGTAGCGGTGGACTCTCCTCACTATGGCTGAGGTCACTATTACCTAGTGTAGCGGTGGACTCTCCTCACTATGGCTGAGGTCACTATTACCTAGTGTAGCGGTGGACTCTTCTCACTGTGGCTGAGGTCACTATTACCTAGTGTAGCGGTGGACTCTCCTCACTATGGCTGAGGTCACTATTACCTAGTGTAGTGGTGGACGCACTGTGGCTGAGGTCACTATTACCTAGTGTAGTGGTGGACTCTTCTCACTATGGCTGAGGTCACTATTACCTAGTGTAGTGGTGGACTCTCTATGGCTGAGGTCACTATTACCTAGTGTAGTGGTGGACTCTACTCACTATGGCTGAGGTCACTATTACCTAGTGTAGTGATGGACTCTACTCACTATGGCTGAGGTCACTATTACCTGGTGTAGTGGTGGACTCACTATGGCTGAGGTCACTATTACCTAGTGTAGTGGTGGACGCACTGTGGCTGAGGTCACTATTACCTAGTGTAGTGGTGGACTCTTCTCACTATGGCTGAGGTCACTATTACCTAGTGTAGTGGTGGACTCACTTTGGCTGAGGTCACTATTACCTAGTGTAGTGGTGGACTCTACTCACTATGGCTGAGGTCACTATTACCTAGTGTAGTGGTGGACTCACTTTGGCTGAGGTCACTATTACCTAGTGTAGTGGTGGACTCTTCTCACTATGGCTGAGGTCACTATTACCTAGTGTAGTGGTGGACTCACTATGGCTGAGGTCACTATTACCTAGTGTAGTGGTGGACGCACTGTGGCTGAGGTCACTATTACCTAGTGTAGTGGTGGACTCTTCTCACTATGGCTGAGGTCACTATTACCTAGTGTAGTGGTGGACTCACTATGGCTGAGGTCACTATTACCTAGTGTAGTGGTGGACTCTACTCACTATGGCTGAGGTCACTATTACCTAGTGTAGCGGTGGACTCTTCTCACTGTGGCTGAGGTCACTATTACCTAGTGTAGCGGTGGACTCTCCTCACTATGGCTGAGGTCACTATTACCTAGTGTAGTGGTGGACGCACTGTGGCTGAGGTCACTATTACCTAGTGTAGTGGTGGACTCTTCTCACTATGGCTGAGGTCACTATTACCTAGTGTAGTGGTGGACTCTCTATGGCTGAGGTCACTATTACCTAGTGTAGTGGTGGACTCTACTCACTATGGCTGAGGTCACTATTACCTAGTGTAGTGATGGACTCTACTCACTATGGCTGAGGTCACTATTACCTGGTGTAGTGGTGGACTCACTATGGCTGAGGTCACTATTACCTAGTGTAGTGGTGGACGCACTGTGGCTGAGGTCACTATTACCTAGTGTAGTGGTGGACTCTTCTCACTATGGCTGAGGTCACTATTACCTAGTGTAGTGGTGGACTCACTTTGGCTGAGGTCACTATTACCTAGTGTAGTGGTGGACTCTACTCACTATGGCTGAGGTCACTATTACCTAGTGTAGTGGTGGACTCTACTCACTATGGCTGAGGTCACTATTACCTAGTGTAGTGGTGGACTCTTCTCACTATGGCTGAGGTCACTATTACCTAGTGTAGTGGTGGACTCACTATGGCTGAGGTCACTATTACCTAGTGTAGTGGTGTACTCACTATGGCTGAGGTCACTATTACCTAGTGTAGTGGTGGACTCACTATGGTGAGGTCACTATTACCTTGTGTAGTGGTGGACTCACTATGGTGAGGTCACTATTACCTAGTGTAGTGGTGGACTCACTATGGCTGAGGTCACTATTACCTAGTGTAGTGGTGGACTCACTATGGCTGAGGTCACTATTACCTAGTGTAGTGGTGGACTCACTATGGCTGAGTTCACTATTACCTAGTGTAGTGGTGGACTCTACTCACTATGGCTGAGGTCACTATTACCTAGTGTAGTGGTGGACTCACTATGGTGAGGTCACTATTACCTAGTGTAGTGGTGGACTCTCCTCTCTATGGCTGAGGTCACTATTACCTAGTGTAGTGGTGGACTCTCCTCTCTATGGCTGAGGTCACTATTACCTAGTGTAGTGGTGGACGCACTGTGGCTGAGGTCACTATTACCTAGTGTAGTGGCGGACTCACTATGGCTGAGGTCACTATTACCTAGTGTAGTGATGGACTCACTATGGCTGAGGTCACTATTACCTAGTGTAGTGGTGGACTCACTATGGCTGAGGTCACTATTACCTAGTGTAGTGGTGGACTCTTCTCACTATGGCTGAGGTCACTATTACCTAGTGTAGTGGTGGACTCTACTCACTATGGCTGAGGTCACTATTACCTAGTGTAGTGATGGACTCTACTCACTGTGGCTGAGGTCACTATTACCTAGTGTAGTGGTGGACTCTTCTCACTATGGCTGAGGTCACTATTACCTAGTGTAGTGGTGGACTCTACTCACTATGGCTGAGGTCACTATTACCTAGTGTAGTGGTGGACTCACTATGGCTGAGGTCACTATTACCTAGTGTAGTGGTGGACTCACTATGGCTGAGGTCACTATTACCTAGTGTAGCGGTGGACTCTCCTCACTATGGCTGAGGTCACTATTACCTAGTGTAGCGGTGGACTCTCCTCACTATGGCTGAGGTCACTATTACCTAGTGTAGCGGTGGACTCTCCTCACTATGGCTGAGGTCACTATTACCTGGTGTAGTGGTGGACTCTTCTCACTATGGCTGAGGTCACTATTACCTAGTGTAGTGGTGGACTCTTCTCACTATGGCTGAGGTCACTATTACCTAGTGTAGTGGTGGACTCTCTATGGCTGAGGTCACTATTACCTAGTGTAGTGGTGGACTCTACTCACTATGGCTGAGGTCACTATTACCTAGTGTAGTGATGGACTCTACTCACTATGGCTGAGGTCACTATTACCTGGTGTAGTGGTGGACTCACTATGGCTGAGGTCACTATTACCTAGTGTAGTGGTGGACGCACTGTGGCTGAGGTCACTATTACCTAGTGTAGTGGTGGACTCTTCTCACTATGGCTGAGGTCACTATTACCTAGTGTAGTGGTGGACTCACTTTGGCTGAGGTCACTATTACCTAGTGTAGTGGTGGACTCTACTCACTATGGCTGAGGTCACTATTACCTAGTGTAGTGGTGGACTCTACTCACTATGGCTGAGGTCACTATTACCTAGTGTAGTGGTGGACTCTTCTCACTATGGCTGAGGTCACTATTACCTAGTGTAGTGGTGGACTCACTATGGCTGAGGTCACTATTACCTAGTGTAGTGATGGACTTACTATGGCTGAGGTCACTATTACCTAGTGTAGTGGTGGACTCACTATGGCTGAGGTCACTATTACCTAGTGTAGTGGTGGACTCTTCTCACTATGGCTGAGGTCAATATTACCTAGTGTAGTGGTGGACTCTACTCACTATGGCTGAGGTCACTATTACCTAGTGTAGTGATGGACTCTACTCACTGTGGCTGAGGTCACTATTACCTAGTGTAGTGGTGGACTCTTCTCACTATGGCTGAGGTCACTATTACCTAGTGTAGTGGTGGACTCTACTCACTATGGCTGAGGTCACTATTACCTAGTGTAGTGGTGGACTCACTATGGCTGAGGTCACTATTACCTAGTGTAGTGGTGGACTCACTATGGCTGAGGTCACTATTACCTAGTGTAGTGGTGGACTCACTATGGCTGAGGTCACTATTACCTAGTGTAGCGGTGGACTCTTCTCACTATGGCTGAGGTCACTATTACCTAGTGTAGTGGTGGACTCACTATGGCTGAGGTCACTATTACCTAGTGTAGCGGTGGACTCTCCTCACTATGGCTGAGGTCACTATTACCTAGTGTAGCGGTGGACTCTCCTCACTATGGCTGAGGTCACTATTACCTAGTGTAGCGGTGGACTCTTCTCACTGTGGCTGAGGTCACTATTACCTAGTGTAGCGGTGGACTCTCCTCACTATGGCTGAGGTCACTATTACCTAGTGTAGTGGTGGACGCACTGTGGCTGAGGTCACTATTACCTAGTGTAGTGGTGGACTCTTCTCACTATGGCTGAGGTCACTATTACCTAGTGTAGTGGTGGACTCTCTATGGCTGAGGTCACTATTACCTAGTGTAGTGGTGGACTCTACTCACTATGGCTGAGGTCACTATTACCTAGTGTAGTGATGGACTCTACTCACTATGGCTGAGGTCACTATTACCTGGTGTAGTGGTGGACTCACTATGGCTGAGGTCACTATTACCTAGTGTAGTGGTGGACGCACTGTGGCTGAGGTCACTATTACCTAGTGTAGTGGTGGACTCTTCTCACTATGGCTGAGGTCACTATTACCTAGTGTAGTGGTGGACTCACTTTGGCTGAGGTCACTATTACCTAGTGTAGTGGTGGACTCTACTCACTATGGCTGAGGTCACTATTACCTAGTGTAGTGGTGGACTCTACTCACTATGGCTGAGGTCACTATTACCTAGTGTAGTGGTGGACTCTTCTCACTATGGCTGAGGTCACTATTACCTAGTGTAGTGGTGAACTCACTATGGCTGAGGTCACTATTACCTAGTGTAGTGGTGGACTCACTATGGCTGAGGTCACTATTACCTAGTGTAGTGGTGGACTCACTATGGCTGAGGTCACTATTACCTAGTGTAGTGGTGGACTCTTCTCACTATGGCTGAGGTCACTATTACCTAGTGTAGTGGTGGACTCACTATGGCTGAGGTCACTATTACCTAGTGTAGCGGTGGACTCTATTCACTGTGGCTGAGGTCACTATTACCTAGTGTAGTGGTGGACTCACTATGGCTGAGGTCACTATTACCTAGTGTAGTGGTGGACTCTCCTCACTATGGCTGAGGTCACTATTACCTAGTGTAGTGGTGGACTCACTATGGCTGAGGTCACTATTACCTAGTGTAGTGGTGGACTCACTATGGCTGAGGTCACTATTACCTAGTGTAGTGGTGGACTCTCTATGGCTGAGGTCACTATTACCTAGTGTAGTGGTGGACTCACTATGGCTGAGGTCACTATTACCTAGTGTAGTGGTGGACTCACTATGGCTGAGGTCACTATTACCTAGTGTAGCGGTGGACTCTACTCACTATGGCTGAGGTCATTATTAGTTATATCCACTCCCTCTATTGGGTTGAGGTCAGGGGACTTCACAGGCTACTCAAGTAATCTGAACTCGCTGTCATGTTCAAGGATTGTCTTTCCAAAAATGTGGCTCCAAATGGCACCCAATTCCCTTTATAGTGCACTACTTTTGACCAGAGCGCGCTCTCTCTCTCTCTCTCTCTCTTTCTCTGTCTCTGTCTCTGTCTCTCTCTCTCTGTCTCTCTCTCTCTCTCTGTCTCTCTCTCTCTCTCTCTGTCTCTGTCTCTGTCTCTGTCTCTGTCTCTCTCTCTCTGTCTCTCTCTCTCTCTGTGTCTCTCTCTCTCTCTCTCTCTCTCTCTCTCTCTCTCTCTCTGTCTCTGTCTCTGTCTCTGTCTCTGTCTCTGTCTCTCTCTCTCTCTGTCTCTGTATCTGTCTCTGTCTCTGTCTCTGTCTCTCTCTCTCTGTCTCTCTCTCTCTGTCCACAGTGAGCTGGACTACCATGCTGCCTCGTCCATCAACGAGCGCTGCCAGGGCATCTGTGACCAATGGGACCAGCTGGGGACCCTCACCCAGAAGAGGAGGGAGAACCTGGAGGTACAGAATAGGGCTGGGTTCTTCTAGTGGGGGGAGGTACAGAATAGGGCTGGGATCTTCTAGTGGGAGGAGGTACAGAATAGGGCTGGGTTCTTCTAGTGGAGGGAGGTACAGAATAGGGCTGGGTTCTTCTAGTGGGGGCTAGTGGAGGGAGGTACAGAATAGGGCTGGGTTCTTCTAGTGGAGGGAGGTACAGAATAGGGCTGGGGTCTTCTAGTGGAGGGAGGTACAGAATAGGACTGGGTTCTTCAAGTGGAGGGAGGTACAGAATAGGGCTGGGTTCTTCTAGTGGAGGGAGGTACAGAATAGGACTGGGTTCTTCTAGTGGAGGGAGGTACAGAATAGGACTGGGTTCTTCAAGTGGAGGGAGGTACAGAATAGGGCTGGGTTCTTCAAGTGGAGGGAGGTACAGAATAGGGCTGGGTTCTTCAAGTGGAGGGAGGTACAGAATAGGGCTGGGTTCTTCTAGAGGAGGGAGGTACAGAATAGGGCTGGGTTCTTCTGGTGGAGGGAGGTACAGAATAGGGCTGGGTTCTTCTAGTGGAGGGAGGTACAGAATAGGGCTGGGTTCTTCTAGTGGAGGGAGGTACAGAATAGGGCTGGGTTCTTCTAGTGGAGGGAGGTACAGAATAGGGCTGGGTTCTTCTAGAGGAGGGAGGTACAGAATAGGGCTGGGTTCTTCTAGTGGAGGTACAGAATATGGCTGGGTTCTTCTAGTGGAGGTACAGAATAGGGCTGGGTTCTTCTAGTGGAGGGAGGTACAGAATAGGGCTGGGTTCTTCTAGTGGAGGGAGGTACATAATAGGGCTGGGTTCTTCTAGTGGAGGGAGGTACAGAATAGGGCTGGGTTCTTCTAGTGGAGGGAGGTACAGAATAGGGCTGGGTTCTTCTCGTGGAGGGAGGTACAGAATAGGGCTGGGTTCTTCTAGTGGAGGGAGGTACAGAATAGGGCTGGGTTCTTCTAGTGGAAGGAGGTACAGAATAGGGCTGGGTTCTTCTAGTGGAGGGAGGTACAGAATAGGGCTGGGTTCTTCTAGTGGAGGGAGGTACAGAATAGGGCTGGGTTCTTCTAGTGGGGGGAGGTACAGAATAGGGCTGGGTTCTTCTAGTGGAGGGAGGTACAGAATAGGGCTGGGTTCTTCTAGTGGAGGGAGGTACAGAATAGGGCTGGGTTCTTCTAGTGGAGGGAGGTACAGAATAGGGCTGGGTTCTTCTAGTGGAGGGAGGTATAGAATAGGGCTGGGTTCTTCTAGTGGAGGGAGGTACAGAATAGGGCTGGGTTCTTCTAGTGGAGGGAGGTACAGAATAGGGCTGGGTTCTTCTAGTAGAGGGAGGTACAGAATAGGGCTGGGTTCTTCTAGTAGAGGGAGGTACAGAATAGGGCTGGGTTCTTCTAGTGGAGGGAGGTACAGAATAGGGCTGGGTTCTTCTAGTGGAGGGAGGTACAGAATAGGGCTGGGTTCTTCTAGTGGAGGGAGGTACAGAATAGGGCTGGGTTCTTCTAGTGGAGGGAGGTACAGAATAGGGCTGGGTTCTTCTAGTGGAGGGAGGTACAGAATAGGGCTGGGTTCTTCTAGTGGAGGGAGGTACAGAATAGGGCTGGGTTCTTCTAGTGGAGGGAGGTACAGAATAGGGCTGGGTTCTTCTAGTGGAGGGAGGTACAGAATAGGGCTGGGTTCTTCTAGAGGAGGGAGGTACAGAATAGGGCTGGGCTCTTCTAGTGGGGGCTAGTGGAGGGAGGTACAGAATAGGGCTGGGTTCTTCTAGTGGAGGGAGGTACAGAATAGGGCTGGGTTCTTCTAGTGGAAGGAGGTACAGAATAGGGCTGGGTTCTTCTAGTGGAGGGAGGTACAGAATAGGGCTGGGATCTTCTAGTGGAGGGAGGTACAGAATAGGGCTGGGTTCTTCTAGTGGGGGCTAGTGGAGGGAGGTACAGAATAGGGCTGGGTTCTTCTAGTGGAGGGAGGTACAGAATAGGGCTGGGTTCTTCTAGTGGAGGGAGGTACAGAATAGGGCTGGGCTCTTCTAGTGGGGGCTAGTGGAGGGAGGTACAGAATAGGGCTGGGTTCTTCTAGTGGAGGGAGGTACAGAATAGGGCTGGGTTCTTCTAGTGGAAGGAGGTACAGAATAGGGCTGGGTTCTTCTAGTGGAGGGAGGTACAGAATAGGGCTGGGTTCTTCTAGTGGAGGGAGGTACAGAATAGGGCTGGGTTCTTCTAGTGGAGGGAGGTACAGAATAGGGCTGGGTTCTTCTAGTGGAGGGAGGTACAGAATAGGGCTGGGTTCTTCTAGTGGAGGGAGGTACAGAATAGGGCTGGGTTCTTCTAGTGGAGGGAGGTACAGAATAGGGCTGGGTTCTTCTAGTGGAGGGAGGTACAGAATAGGGCTGGGTTCTTCTAGTGGAGGGAGGTACAGAATAGGGCTGGGTTCTTCTAGTGGAGGGAGGTACAGAATAGGGCTGGGTTCTTCTAGAGGAGGGAGGTACAGAATAGGGCTGGGCTCTTCTAGTGGGGGCTAGTGGAGGGAGGTACAGAATAGGGCTGGGTTCTTCTAGTGGAGGGAGGTACAGAATAGGGCTGGGTTCTTCTAGTGGAAGGAGGTACAGAATAGGGCTGGGTTCTTCTAGTGGAGGGAGGTACAGAATAGGGCTGGGTTCTTCTAGTGGAGGGAGGTACAGAATAGGGCTGGGTTCTTCTAGTGGGGGCTAGTGGAGGGAGGTACAGAATAGGGCTGGGTTCTTCTAGTGGAGGGAGGTACAGAATAGGGCTGGGTTCTTCTAGTGGAGGGAGGTACAGAATAGGGCTGGGCTCTTCTAGTGGGGGCTAGTGGAGGGAGGTACAGAATAGGGCTGGGTTCTTCTAGTGGAGGGAGGTACAGAATAGGGCTGGGTTCTTCTAGTGGAAGGAGGTACAGAATAGGGCTGGGTTCTTCTAGTGGAGGGAGGTACAGAATAGGGCTGGGTTCTTCTAGTGGAGGGAGGTACAGAATAGGGCTGGGTTCTTCTAGTGGAGGGAGGTACAGAATAGGGCTGGGTTCTTCTAGTGGACGGAGGTACAGAATAGGGCTGGGTTCTTCTAGTGGAGGGAGGTACAGAATAGGGCTGGGTTCTTCTAGTGGAGGGATGTACAGAATAGGGCTGGGTTCTTCTAGTGGAGGGAGGTACAGAATAGGGCTGGGTTCTTCTAGTGGAGGGAGGTACAGAATAGGGCTGGGTTCTTCTAGTGGAGGGAGGTACAGAATAGGACTGGGTTCTTCTAGTGGAGGGAGGTACAGAATAGGGCTGGGTTCTTCTAGTGGAGGGAGGTACAGAATAGGGCTGGGTTCTTCTAGTGGAGGGAGGTACAGAATAGGGCTGGGTTCTTCAAGTGGAGGGAGGTACAGAATAGGGCTGGGTTCTTCTAGTGGAGGGAGGTACAGAATAGGGCTGGGTTCTTCTAGTGGAGGGAGGTACAGAATAGGGCTGGGTTCTTCTAGTGGAGGGAGGTACAGAATAGGGCTGGGTTCTTCTAGTGGAGGGAGGTACAGAATAGGGCTGGGTTCTTCTAGTGGAGGGAGGTACAGAATAGGGCTGGGTTCTTCTAGTGGAGGGAGGTACAGAATAGGGCTGGGTTCTTCTAGTGGAGGAGGTACAGAATAGTGCTGGGTTCTTCTAGTGGAGGCTAGTGGAGGGAGGTACAGAATAGGGCTGGGTTCTTCTAGTGGAGGGAGGTACAGAATAGGGCTGGGTTCTTCTAGTGGAGGGAGGTACAGAATAGGGCTGGGTTCTTCTAGTGGAGGGAGGTACAGAATAGGGCTGGGTTCTTCTAGTGGAGGGAGGTACAGAATAGGGCTGGGTTCTTCTAGTGGAGGGAGGTACAGAATAGGGCTGGGTTCTTCTAGTGGAGGGAGGTACAGAATAGGGCTGGGCTCTTCTAGTGGGGGCTAGTGGAGGGAGGTACAGAATAGGGCTGGGTTCTTCTAGTGGAGGGAGGTACAGAATAGGGCTGGGTTCTTCTAGTGGAGGGAGGTACAGAATAGGGCTGGGTTCTTCTAGTGGAGGGAGGTACAGAATAGGGCTGGGTTCTTCTAGTGGAGGGAGGTACAGAATAGGGCTGGGTTCTTCTAGTGGAGGGAGGTACAGAATAGGGCTGGGTTCTTCTAGAGGAGGGAGGTACAGAATAGGGCTGGGCTCTTCTAGTGGGGGCTAGTGGAGGGAGGTACAGAATAGGGCTGGGTTCTTCTAGTGGAGGGAGGTACAGAATAGGGCTGGGTTCTTCTAGTGGAAGGAGGTACAGAATAGGGCTGGGTTCTTCTAGTGGAGGGAGGTACAGAATAGGGCTGGGTTCTTCTAGTGGAGGGAGGTACAGAATAGGGCTGGGTTCTTCTAGTGGGGGCTAGTGGAGGGAGGTACAGAATAGGGCTGGGTTCTTCTAGTGGAGGGAGGTACAGAATAGGGCTGGGTTCTTCTAGTGGAGGGAGGTACAGAATAGGGCTGGGCTCTTCTAGTGGGGGCTAGTGGAGGGAGGTACAGAATAGGGCTGGGTTCTTCTAGTGGAGGGAGTTACAGAATAGGGCTGGGTTCTTCTAGTGGAAGGAGGTACAGAATAGGGCTGGGTTCTTCTAGTGGAGGGAGGTACAGAATAGGGCTGGGTTCTTCTAGTGGAGGGAGGTACAGAATAGGGCTGGGTTCTTCTAGTGGAGGGAGGTACAGAATAGGGCTGGGTTCTTCTAGTGGACGGAGGTACAGAATAGGGCTGGGTTCTTCTAGTGGAGGGAGGTACAGAATAGGGCTGGGTTCTTCTAGTGGAGGGATGTACAGAATAGGGCTGGGTTCTTCTAGTGGAGGGAGGTACAGAATAGGGCTGGGTTCTTCTAGTGGAGGGAGGTACAGAATAGGGCTGGGTTCTTCTAGTGGAGGGAGGTACAGAATAGGACTGGGTTCTTCTAGTGGAGGGAGGTACAGAATAGGGCTGGGTTCTTCTAGTGGAGGGAGGTACAGAATAGGGCTGGGTTCTTCTAGTGGAGGGAGGTACAGAATAGGGCTGGGTTCTTCAAGTGGAGGGAGGTACAGAATAGGGCTGGGTTCTTCTAGTGGAGGGAGGTACAGAATAGGGCTGGGTTCTTCTAGTGGAGGGAGGTACAGAATAGGGCTGGGTTCTTCTAGTGGAGGGAGGTACAGAATAGGGCTGGGTTCTTCTAGTGGAGGGAGGTACAGAATAGGGCTGGGTTCTTCTAGTGGAGGGAGGTACAGAATAGGGCTGGGTTCTTCTAGTGGAGGGAGGTACAGAATAGGGCTGGGTTCTTCTAGTGGAGGAGGTACAGAATAGTGCTGGGTTCTTCTAGTGGAGGCTAGTGGAGGGAGGTACAGAATAGGGCTGGGTTCTTCTAGTGGAGGGAGGTACAGAATAGGGCTGGGTTCTTCTAGTGGAGGGAGGTACAGAATAGGGCTGGGTTCTTCTAGTGGAGGGAGGTACAGAATAGGGCTGGGTTCTTCTAGTGGAGGGAGGTACAGAATAGGGCTGGGTTCTTCTAGTGGAGGGAGGTACAGAAATGGGCTGGGTTCTTCTAGTGGAGGGAGGTACAGAATAGGGCTGGGCTCTTCTAGTGGGGGCTAGTGGAGGGAGGTACAGAATAGGGCTGGGTTCTTCTAGTGGAGGGAGGTACAGAATAGGGCTGGGTTCTTCTAGTGGAGGGAGGTACAGAATAGGGCTGGGTTCTTCTAGTGGAGGGAGGTACAGAATAGGGCTGGGTTCTTCTAGTGGAGGGAGGTACAGAATAGGGCTGGGTTCTTCTAGTGGGGGCTAGTGGAGGGAGGTACAGAATAGGGCTGGGTTCTTCTAGTGGAGGTACAGAATAGGGCTGGGTTCTTCTAGTGGAGGGAGGTACAGAATAGGGCTGGGTTCTTCTAGTGGAGGGAGGTACAGAATAGGGCTGGGTTCTTCTAGTGGGGGAGGTACAGAATAGGGCTGGGTTCTTCTAGTGGAGGTACAGAATAGGGCTGGGTTCTTCTAGTGGAGGGAGGTACAGAATAGGGCTGGGTTCTTCTAGTGGAGGGAGGTACAGAATAGGGCTGGGTTCTTCTAGTGGGGGAGGTACAGAATAGGGCTGGGTTCTTCTAGTGGAGGGACGTACAGAATAGGGCTGGGTTCTTCTAGTGAAGGGAGACAGAGGGCCTCTGGTGGGGGCTAGTGGAGGGAGACAGAGGTCCTCTGGTGGGGGCTAGTGGAGGGAGACAGAGGTCCTCTGGTGGGGGCTAGTGGAGGGAGACAGAGGTCCTCTGGTAGGGGCTAGTGGAGAGAGACAGAGGTCCTCTGGTGGGGGCTAGTGGAGGGAGATAGAGGTCCTCTGGTGGGGGCTAGTGTAGGGAGATAGAGGTCCTCTGGTGGGGGCTAGTGTAGGGAGATAGAGGTCCTCTGGTGGGGGCTAGTGGAGGGAGTCAGAGGTCCTCTGGTGGGGGCTAGTGTAGGGAGATAGAGGTCCTCTGGTGGGGGCTAGTGTAGGGCGATAGAGGTCCTCTGGTGGGGGCTAGTGTAGGGAGATAGAGGTCCTCTGGTGGGGGCTAGTGGAGGGAGACAGAGGTCCTCTGGTGGGGGCTAGTGGAGGGAGATAGAGGTCCTCTGGTGGGGGCTAGTGGAGGGAGATAGAGGTCCTCTGGTGGGGGCTAGTGTAGGGAGATAGAGGTCCTCTGGTGGGGGCTAGTGGAGGGAGACAGAGGTCCTCTGGTGGGGGCTAGTGGAGGGAGTCAGAGGTCCTCTGGTGGGGGCTAGTGGAGGGAGTCAGAGGTCCTCTGGTGGGGGCTAGTGGAGGGAGACAGAGGTCCTCTGGTGGGGGCTAGTGGAGGGAGATAGAGTTCCTCTGGTGGGGGCTAGTGTAGGGAGATAGAGGTCCTCTGGTGGGGGCTAGTGTAGGGAGATAGAGGTCCTCTGGTGGGGGCTAGTGGAGGGAGATAGAGGTCCTCCTGTGGGGGCTAGTGTAGGGAGTCAGAGGTCCTCTGGTGGGGGCTAGTGGAAGGAGATAGAGGTCCTCTGGTGGGGGCTAGTGGAGGGAGTCAGAGGTCCTCTGATGGGGGCTAGTGGAGGGAGACAGAGGTCCTCTGGTGGGGGCTAGTGGAGGGAGTCAGAGGTCCTCTGGTGGGGGCTAGTGGAGGGAGTCAGAGGTCCTCTGGTGGGGGCTAGTGGAGGGAGACAGAGGTCCTCTGATGGGGGCTAGTGGAGGGAGTCAGAGGTCCTCTGGTGGGGGCTAGTGGAGGGAGTCAGAGGTCCTCTGGTGGGGGCTAGTGGAGGGAGATAGAGGTCCTCTGGTGGGGGCTAGTGGAGGGAGATAGAGGTCCTCTGGTGGGGGCTAGTGGAGGGAGATAGAGGTCCTCTGGTGGGGGCTAGTGGAGGGAGACAGAGGTCCTCTGGTGGGGGCTAGTGGAGGGAGACAGAGGTCCTCTGGTGGGGGCTAGTGGAGGGAGATAGAGGTCCTCTGGTGGGGGCTAGTGGAGGGAGATAGAGGTCCTCTGGTGGGGGCTGGTGGAGGGAGATAGAGGTCCTCTGGTGGGGGCTAGTGGAGGGAGACAGAGGTCCTCTGGTGGGGGCTGGTGGAGGGAGATAGAGGTCCTCTGGTGGGGGCTAGTGTAGGGAGATAGAGGTCCTCTGGTGGGGGCTGGTGGAGGGAGATAGAGGTCCTCTGGTGGGGGCTAGTGGAGGGAGACAGAGGTCCTCTGGTGGGGGCTAGTGGAGGGAGATAGAGGTCCTCTGGTGGGGGCTAGTGGAGGGAGACAGAGGTCCTCTGGTGGGGGCTAGTGGAGGGAGACAGAGGTCCTCTGGTGGGGGCTAGTGGAGGGAGACAGAGGTCCTCTGGTGGGGGCTAGTGGAGGGAGATAGAGGTCCTCTGGTGGGGGCTAGTGGAGGGAGATAGAGGTCCTCTGGTGGGGGCTAGTGGAGGGAGACAGAGGTCCTCTGGTGGGGGCTAGTGGAGGGAGACAGAGGTCCTCTGGTGGGGGCTAGTGGAGGAAGACAGAGGTCCTCTGGTGGGGGCTAGTGGAGGGAGATAGAGGTCCTCTGGTGGGGGCTAGTGGAGGGAGACAGAGGTCCTCTGGTGGGGGCTAGTGGAGGGAGACAGAGGTCCTCTGGTGGGGGCTAGTGTAGGGAGATAGAGGTCCTCTGGTGGGGGCTAGTGGAGGGAGATAGAGGTCCTCTGGTGGGGGCTAGTGGAGGGAGACAGAGGTCCTCTGGTGGGGGCTAGTGGAGGGAGATAGAGGTCCTCTGGTGGGGGCTAGTGGAGGGAGATAGAGGTCCTCTGGTGGGGGCTAGTGGAGGGAGACAGAGGTCCTCTGGTGGGGGCTAGTGGAGGGAGATAGAGGTCCTCTGGTGGGGGCTAGTGTAGGGAGACAGACAGTCTGGTTCTAATCTGCAGACCGACATAAACACAGATGATCAACACAGAAATCACTACACAGAAATTACTACACAGAAATTGAGTTGCCATTACTCACAGTTCTGAATGACCAGGTTTCACGTCACAACAATAAACAGTGTTTACGAGTAGTTTAAAACCACTTGGTCACGATAGTCATCATTTTAACTGGTCATTTGGCATTAATCCCATTTCCCCCCTAACTTGGTGTCTCTCAGAGGACGGAGAAGCTGCTGGAGACCATCGACCAGCTGTTCCTGGAGTTCTCCAAGAGGTCAGCTCCCTTTAACAACTGGATGGAAGGAGCCATGGAAGACCTGCAGGACATGTTCATAGTTCACACTGTGGATGACATCCAGGTAAAGACCTGTTCATAGTTCACACTGTGGATGACATCCAGGTAAAGACCTGTTCATAGTTCACACTGTGGATGACATCCAGGTAAAGACCTGTTCATAGTTCACACTGTGGATGACATCCAGGTAAAGACATGTTCATAGTTCACACTGTGGATGACATCCAGGTAAAGACCTGTTCATAGTTCACACTGTGGATGACATCCAGGTAAAGACATGTTCATAGTTCACACTGTGGATGACATCCAGGTAAAGACCTGTTCATAGTTCACACTGTGGATGACATCCAGGTAAAGACATGTTCATAGTTCACACTGTGGATGACATCCAGGTAAAGACAGTTCACACTGTGGATGACATCCAGGTAAAGACATGTTCATAGTTCACACTGTGGATGACATCCAGGTAAAGACATGTTCATAGTTCACACTGTGGATGACATCCAGGTAAAGACCTGTTCATAGTTCACACTGTGGATGACATCCAGGTAAAGACATGTTCGTAGTTCACACTGTGGATGACATCCAGGTAAAGACCTGTTTATAGTTCACACTGTGGATTACATCCAGGTAGTTCACACTGTGGATGACATCCAGGTAAAGACATGTTTATAGTTCACACTGTGGATGACATCCAGGTAAAGACATGTTTATAGTTCACACTGTGGATTACATCCAGGTAGTTCACACTGTGGATGACATCCAGGTAAAGACATGTTCATAGTTCACACTGTGGATGACATCCAGGTAAAGACATGTTCATAGTTCACACTGTGGATGACAACCAGGTAAAGACATGTTCATAGTTCACACTGTGGATGACATCCAGGTAAAGACATGTTCATAGTTCACACTGTGGATGACATCCAGGTAAAGACCTGTTCATAGTTCACACTGTGGATGACATCCAGGTAAAGACATGTTCGTAGTTCACACTGTGGATGACATCCAGGTAAAGACCTGTTTATAGTTCACACTGTGGATTACATCCAGGTAGTTCACACTGTGGATGACATCCAGGTAAAGACATGTTTATAGTTCACACTGTGGATGACATCCAGGTAAAGACATGTTTATAGTTCACACTGTGGATTACATCCAGGTAGTTCACACTGTGGATGACATCCAGGTAAAGACATGTTCATAGTTCACACTGTGGATGACATCCAGGTAAAGACATGTTCATAGTTCACACTGTGGATGACATCCAGGTAAAGACATGTTCATAGTTCACACTGTGGATGACATCCAGGTAAAGACATGTTCATAGTTCACACTGTGGATGACATCCAGGTAAAGACCTGTTCATAGTTCACACTGTGGATGACATCCAGGTAAAGACATGTTCATAGTTCACACTGTGGATGACATCCAGGTAAAGACATGTTCATAGTTCACACTGTGGATGACATCCAGGTAGTTCACACTGTAGATGACATCCAGGTAAAGACATGTTCATAGTTCACACTGTGGATGACATCCAGGTAAAGACCTGTTCATAGTTCACACTGTGGATGACATCCAGGTAAAGACCTGTTCATAGTTGACACTGTGGATGACAACCAGGTAAAGACATGTTCATAGTTCACACTGTGGATGACATCTAGGTAGTTCACACTGTGGATGACATCCAGGTAAAGACATGTTCATAGTTCACACTGTAGATGACATCCAGGTAAAGACCTGTTCATAGTTCACACTGTGGATGACATCCAGGTAAACACCTGTTCATAGTTCACACTGTGGATGACATCCAGGTAAAGACCTGTTCATAGTTCACACTGTGGATGACATCCAGGTAAAGACATGTTCATAGTTCACACTGTGGATGACAACCAGGTAAAGACATGTTCATAGTTCACACTGTGGATGACATCCAGGTAAAGGCATGTTCATAGTTCACACTGTGGATGACATCCAGGTAAAGACATGTTCATAGTTCACACTGTGGATGACATCCAGGTAAAGACATGTTCATAGTTCACACTGTGGATGACATCCAGGTAAAGACATGTCCATAGTTCACACTGTGGATGACATCCAGGTAAAGACCTGTTCATAGTTCACACTGTGGATGACATCCAGGTAAAGACCTGTTCATAGTTCACACTGTGGATGACATCCAGGTAAAGACATGTCCATAGTTCACACTGTGGATGACATCCAGGTAAAGACCTGTTCATAGTTCACACTGTGGATGACATCCAGGTAAAGACCTGTTCATAGTTCACACTGTGGATGACATCCAGGTAAAGACATGTCCATAGTTCACACTGTGGATGACATCCAGGTAAAGACATGTCCATAGTTCACACTGTGGATGACATCCAGGTAAAGACCTGTTCATAGTTCACACTGTGGATGACATCCAGGTAAAGACCTGTTCATAGTTCACACTGTGGATGACATCCAGGTAAAGACCTGTTCATAGTTCACACTGTGGATGACATCCAGGTAAAGACAGTTCACACTGTGGATGATAACCAGGTAAAGACATGTTCATAGTTCACACTGTGGATGACATCCAGGTAAAGACATGTCCATAGTTCACACTGTGGATGGCATCCAGGTAAAGACATGTTCATAGTTCACACTGTGGATGACATCCAGGTAAAGACAGTTCACACTGTGGATGATAACCAGGTAAAGACATGTTCATAGTTCACACTGTGGATGACATCCAGGTAAAGACCTGTTCATAGTTCACACTGTGGACGACATCCAGGTAAAGACATGTTCATAGTTCACACTGTGGATGACATCCAGGTAAAGACATGTCCATAGTTCACACTGTGGATGACATCCAGGTAAAGACATGTTCATAGTTCACACTGTGGATGACATCCAGGGTAAAGACCTGTTCATAGTTCACACTGTGGATGACATCCAGGTAAAGACATGTCCATAGTTCACACTGTGGATGACATCCAGGTAAAGACATGTCCATAGTTCACACTGTGGATGACATCCAGGTAAAGACATGTTCATAGTTCACACTGTGGATGACATCCAGGTAAAGACATGTTCATAGTTCACACTGTGGATGACAACCAGGTAAAGACATGTTCATAGTTCACACTGTGGATGACATCCAGGTAAAGACATGTTCATAGTTCACACTGTGGATGACATCCAGGTAAAGACATGTTCATAGTTCACACTGTGGATGACATCCAGGTAAAGACATGTTCATAGTTCACACTGTGGATGACATCCAGGTAAAGACCTGTTCATAGTTCACACTGTGGATGACATCCAGGTAAAGACATGTCCATAGTTCACACTGTGGATGACATCCAGGTAAAGACCTGTTCATAGTTCACACTGTGGATGACATCCAGGTAAAGACCTGTTCATAGTTCACACTGTGGATGACATCCAGGTAAAGACATGTCCATAGTTCACACTGTGGATGACATCCAGGTAAAGACATGTCCATAGTTCACACTGTGGATGACATCCAGGTAAAGACCTGTTCATAGTTCACACTGTGGATGACATCCAGGTAAAGACCTGTTCATAGTTCACACTGTGGATGACATCCAGGTAAAGACCTGTTCATAGTTCACACTGTGGATGACATCCAGGTAAAGACAGTTCACACTGTGGATGATAACCAGGTAAAGACATGTTCATAGTTCACACTGTGGATGACATCCAGGTAAAGACATGTCCATAGTTCACACTGTGGATGACATCCAGGTAAAGACAGTTCACACTGTGGATGACATCCAGGTAAAGACCTGTTCATAGTTCACACTGTGGACGACATCCAGGTAAAGACATGTTCATAGTTCACACTGTGGATGACATCCAGGGTAAAGACCTGTTCATAGTTCACACTGTGGATGACATCCAGGTAAAGACAGTTCACACTGTGGATGATAACCAGGTAAAGACATGTTCATAGTTCACACTGTGGATGACATCCAGGTAAAGACCTGTTCATAGTTCACACTGTGGATGACATCCAGGTAAAGACATGTCCATAGTTCACACTGTGGGTGACATCCAGGTAAAGACCTGTTCATAGTTCACACTGTGGATGACATCCAGGTAAAGACATGTCCATAGTTCACACTGTGGATGACATCCAGGTAAAGACATGTCCATAGTTCACACTGTGGATGACATCCAGGTAAAGACATGTCCATAGTTCACACTGTGGATGACATCCAGGTAAAGACCTGTTCATAGTTCACACTGTGGATGACATCCAGGTAAAGACCTGTTCATAGTTCACACTGTGGATGACATCCAGGTAAAGACCTGTTCATAGTTCACACTGTGGATGACATCCAGGTAAAGACAGTTCACACTGTGGATGATAACCAGGTAAAGACATGTTCATAGTTCACACTGTGGATGACATCCAGGTAAAGACATGTTCATAGTTCACACTGTGGATGACATCCAGGTAAAGACATGTCCATAGTTCACACTGTGGATGGCATCCAGGTAAAGACATGTTCATAGTTCACACTGTGGATGACATCCAGGTAAAGACAGTTCACACTGTGGATGATAACCAGGTAAAGACATGTTCATAGTTCACACTGTGGATGACATCCAGGTAAAGACCTGTTCATAGTTCACACTGTGGATGACATCCAGGTAAAGACATGTCCATAGTTCACACTGTGGATGACATCCAGGTAAAGACATGTTCATAGTTCACACTGTGGATGACATCCAGGGTAAAGACCTGTTCATAGTTCACACTGTGGATGACATCCAGGTAAAGACATGTTCATAGTTCACACTGTGGATGATAACCAGGTAAAGACCTGTTCATAGTTCACACTGTGGATGACATCCAGGTAAAGACATGTTCATAGTTCACACTGTGGATGACATCCAGGTAAAGACATGTTCATAGTTCACACTGTGGATGACATCCAGGTAAAGACATGTTCATAGTTCACACTGTGGATGACATCCAGGTAAAGACATGTTCATAGTTCACACTGTGGATGACATCCAGGTAAAGACATGTTCATAGTTCACACTGTGGATGACATCCAGGTAAAGACATGTTTATAGTTCACACTGTGGATGACATCCAGGTAAAGACATGTTTATAGTTCACACTGTGGATGACATCCAGGTAAAGACATGTTCGTAGTTCACACTGTGGATGACATCCAGGTAAAGACCTGTTCATAGTTCACACTGTGGATGACATCCAGGTAGTTCACACTGTGGATGACATCCAGGTAAAGACATGTTTATAGTTCACACTGTGGATGACATCCAGGTAAAGACATGTTCATAGTTCACACTGTGGATGACATCCAGGTAAAGACATGTTCATAGTTCACACTGTGGATGACATCCAGGTAGTTCACACTGTAGATGACATCCAGGTAAAGACATGTTCATAGTTCACACTGTGGATGACATCCAGGTAAAGACCTGTTCATAGTTCACACTGTGGATGACATCCAGGTAAAGACCTGTTCATAGTTGACACTGTGGATGACAACCAGGTAAAGACATGTTCATAGTTCACACTGTGGATGACATCTAGGTAGTTCACACTGTGGATGACATCCAGGTAAAGACATGTTCATAGTTCACACTGTAGATGACATCCAGGTAAAGACCTGTTCATAGTTCACACTGTGGATGACATCCAGGTAAACACCTGTTCATAGTTCACACTGTGGATGACATCCAGGTAAAGACCTGTTCATAGTTCACACTGTGGATGACATCCAGGTAAAGACATGTTCATAGTTCACACTGTGGATGACAACCAGGTAAAGACATGTTCATAGTTCACACTGTGGATGACATCCAGGTAAAGGCATGTTCATAGTTCACACTGTGGATGACATCCAGGTAAAGACATGTTCATAGTTCACACTGTGGATGACATCCAGGTAAAGACATGTTCATAGTTCACACTGTGGATGACATCCAGGTAAAGACATGTCCATAGTTCACACTGTGGATGACATCCAGGTAAAGACCTGTTCATAGTTCACACTGTGGATGACATCCAGGTAAAGACCTGTTCATAGTTCACACTGTGGATGACATCCAGGTAAAGACATGTCCATAGTTCACACTGTGGATGACATCCAGGTAAAGACCTGTTCATAGTTCACACTGTGGATGACATCCAGGTAAAGACCTGTTCATAGTTCACACTGTGGATGACATCCAGGTAAAGACATGTCCATAGTTCACACTGTGGATGACATCCAGGTAAAGACATGTCCATAGTTCACACTGTGGATGACATCCAGGTAAAGACCTGTTCATAGTTCACACTGTGGATGACATCCAGGTAAAGACCTGTTCATAGTTCACACTGTGGATGACATCCAGGTAAAGACCTGTTCATAGTTCACACTGTGGATGACATCCAGGTAAAGACAGTTCACACTGTGGATGATAACCAGGTAAAGACATGTTCATAGTTCACACTGTGGATGACATCCAGGTAAAGACATGTCCATAGTTCACACTGTGGATGACATCCAGGTAAAGACAGTTCACACTGTGGATGATAACCAGGTAAAGACATGTTCATAGTTCACACTGTGGATGGCATCCAGGTAAAGACATGTTCATAGTTCACACTGTGGATGACATCCAGGTAAAGACAGTTCACACTGTGGATGATAACCAGGTAAAGACATGTTCATAGTTCACACTGTGGATGACATCCAGGTAAAGACCTGTTCATAGTTCACACTGTGGACGACATCCAGGTAAAGACATGTTCATAGTTCACACTGTGGATGACATCCAGGTAAAGACATGTCCATAGTTCACACTGTGGATGACATCCAGGTAAAGACATGTTCATAGTTCACACTGTGGATGACATCCAGGGTAAAGACCTGTTCATAGTTCACACTGTGGATGACATCCAGGTAAAGACATGTCCATAGTTCACACTGTGGATGACATCCAGGTAAAGACATGTCCATAGTTCACACTGTGGATGACATCCAGGTAAAGACATGTTCATAGTTCACACTGTGGATGACATCCAGGTAAAGACATGTTCATAGTTCACACTGTGGATGACAACCAGGTAAAGACATGTTCATAGTTCACACTGTGGATGACATCCAGGTAAAGACATGTTCATAGTTCACACTGTGGATGACATCCAGGTAAAGACATGTTCATAGTTCACACTGTGGATGACATCCAGGTAAAGACATGTTCATAGTTCACACTGTGGATGACATCCAGGTAAAGACATGTTCATAGTTCACACTGTGGATGACATCCAGGTAAAGACCTGTTCATAGTTCACACTGTGGATGACATCCAGGTAAAGACATGTCCATAGTTCACACTGTGGATGACATCCAGGTAAAGACCTGTTCATAGTTCACACTGTGGATGACATCCAGGTAAAGACCTGTTCATAGTTCACACTGTGGATGACATCCAGGTAAAGACATGTCCATAGTTCACACTGTGGATGACATCCAGGTAAAGACATGTCCATAGTTCACACTGTGGATGACATCCAGGTAAAGACCTGTTCATAGTTCACACTGTGGATGACATCCAGGTAAAGACCTGTTCATAGTTCACACTGTGGATGACATCCAGGTAAAGACCTGTTCATAGTTCACACTGTGGATGACATCCAGGTAAAGACAGTTCACACTGTGGATGATAACCAGGTAAAGACATGTTCATAGTTCACACTGTGGATGACATCCAGGTAAAGACATGTCCATAGTTCACACTGTGGATGGCATCCAGGTAAAGACATGTTCATAGTTCACACTGTGGATGACATCCAGGTAAAGACAGTTCACACTGTGGATGACATCCAGGTAAAGACCTGTTCATAGTTCACACTGTGGACGACATCCAGGTAAAGACATGTTCATAGTTCACACTGTGGATGACATCCAGGGTAAAGACCTGTTCATAGTTCACACTGTGGATGACATCCAGGTAAAGACAGTTCACACTGTGGATGATAACCAGGTAAAGACATGTTCATAGTTCACACTGTGGATGACATCCAGGTAAAGACCTGTTCATAGTTCACACTGTGGATGACATCCAGGTAAAGACATGTCCATAGTTCACACTGTGGATGACATCCAGGTAAAGACCTGTTCATAGTTCACACTGTGGATGACATCCAGGTAAAGACATGTCCATAGTTCACACTGTGGATGACATCCAGGTAAAGACATGTCCATAGTTCACACTGTGGATGACATCCAGGTAAAGACATGTCCATAGTTCACACTGTGGATGACATCCAGGTAAAGACCTGTTCATAGTTCACACTGTGGATGACATCCAGGTAAAGACCTGTTCATAGTTCACACTGTGGATGACATCCAGGTAAAGACCTGTTCATAGTTCACACTGTGGATGACATCCAGGTAAAGACAGTTCACACTGTGGATGATAACCAGGTAAAGACATGTTCATAGTTCACACTGTGGATGACATCCAGGTAAAGACATGTCCATAGTTCACACTGTGGATGGCATCCAGGTAAAGACATGTTCATAGTTCACACTGTGGATGACATCCAGGTAAAGACAGTTCACACTGTGGATGATAACCAGGTAAAGACATGTTCATAGTTCACACTGTGGATGACATCCAGGTAAAGACCTGTTCATAGTTCACACTGTGGATGACATCCAGGTAAAGACATGTCCATAGTTCACACTGTGGATGACATCCAGGTAAAGACATGTTCATAGTTCACACTGTGGATGACATCCAGGGTAAAGACCTGTTCATAGTTCACACTGTGGATGACATCCAGGTAAAGACATGTTCATAGTTCACACTGTGGATGACATCCAGGTAAAGACATGTTCATAGTTCACACTGTGGATGACATCCAGGTAAAGACATGTTCATAGTTCACACTGTGGATGACATCCAGGTAAAGACATGTTCATAGTTCACACTGTGGATGACATCCAGGTAAAGACATGTTCATAGTTCACACTGTGGATGACATCCAGGTAAAGACATGTTCATAGTTCACACTGTGGATGACATCCAGGTAAAGACATGTTCATAGTTCACACTGTGGATGACATCCAGGTAAAGACATGTTCATAGTTCACACTGTGGATGACATCCAGGTAAAGACATGTTCATAGTTCACACTGTGGATGACATCCAGGTAAAGACCTGTTCATAGTTCACACTGTGGATGACATCCAGGTAAAGACATGTTCATAGTTCACACTGTGGATGACATCCAGGTAAAGACATGTTCATAGTTCACACTGTGGATGACATCCAGGTAAAGACCTGTTCATAGTTCACACTGTGGATGACATCCAGGTAAAGACATGTTCATAGTTCACACTGTGGATGACATCCAGGTAAAGACCTGTTCATAGTTCACACTGTGGATGACATCCAGGTAAAGACATGTTCATAGTTCACACTGTGGATGACATCCAGGTAAAGACCTGTTCATAGTTCACACTGTGGATGACATCCAGGTAAAGACATGTTCATAGTTCACACTGTGGATGACAACCAGGTAAAGACCTGTTCATAGTTCACACTGTGGATGACATCCAGGTAAAGACATGTTCATAGTTCACACTGTGGATGACATCCAGGTAAAGACCTGTTCATAGTTCACACTGTGGATGACATCCAGGTAGTTCACACTGTGGATGACATCCAGGTAGAGACATGTTCATAGTTCACACTGTGGATGACATCCAGGTAAAGACATGTTCATAGTTCACACTGTGGATGACATCCAGGTAAAGACATGTTCATAGTTCACACTGTGGATGACATCCAGGTAGTTCACACTGTAGATGACATCCAGGTAAAGACCTGTTCATAGTTCACACTGTGGATGACATCCAGGTAAAGACATGTTCATAGTTCACACTGTGGATGACATCCAGGTAAAGACCTGTTCATAGTTCACACTGTGGATGACATCCAGGTAAAGACATGTCCATAGTTCACACTGTGGATGACATCCAGGTAAAGACATGTTCATAGTTCACACTGTGGATGACATCCAGGTAAAGACCTGTTCATAGTTCACACTGTGGATGACATCCAGGTAAAGACATGTCCATAGTTCACACTGTGGATGACATCCAGGTAAAGACCTGTTCATAGTTCACACTGTGGATGACATCCAGGTAAAGACATGTCCATAGTTCACACTGTGGATGACATCCAGGTAAAGACATGTTCATAGTTCACACTGTGGATGATAACCAGGTAAAGACATGTTCATAGTTCACACTGTGGATGACATCCAGGTAAAGACATGTCCATAGTTCACACTGTGGATGACAACCAGGTAAAGACATGTTCATAGTTCACACTGTGGATGATAACCAGGTAAAGACATGTTCATAGTTCACACTGTGGATGACAACCAGGTGAGACAGATATCTCTCCGTTTGCTTTGTGCTGTGTTGCAGTTCCTTCCATTCTATCAGATAGTAACACAATGCTGTGTTCCTTCCATTCTATCAGATAGGAACATGATGCTGTTACATTTCCTTCCATTGTCTCATATCAGATAGCTCTATGATTCAGCACGACTGTCTGCACTGTATTTATTTCACGACATGTCATGTCAGAACGCCGGATGACAACGCCGGTTCCTCTGTAACTCTGTCTGCTCTCCACCTCGCTCTCCAGAGCCTGATCTCAGCCCATGACCAGTTCAAGGCCACCCTTCCGGAGGCTGACTGTGAGAGACAGGCCATTCTGAGCATCTACACGGAGGTGCAGAAGATCGCCCAGAGCTACGGCATCTCTCCCAACCTCACCAACCCCTACAGTGACATCACACCAGCAGAGATAGGACTCAAATGGGACAAGGTAGCTACTAGCGTCTCTAGGGACACTGGCTGCGTCCCAAATGGGACAAGGTATCTACTAGCGTCTCTAGGGACACTGGCTGCGTCCCAAATGGGACAAGGTAGCTACTAGCGTCTCTAGGGACACTGGGTGCGTCCCAAATGGGACAAGGTAGCTACTAGCGTCTCTAGGGACACTGGCTGCGTCCCAAATGGGACAAGGTATCTACTAGCGTCTCTAGGGACACTGGCTGCGTCCCAAATGGGACAAGGTAGCTACTAGCGTCTCTAGGGACACTGGCTGCGTCCCAAATGGGACAAGGTAGCTACTAGCGTCTCTAGGGACACTGGCTACGTCCCAAATGGGACAAGGTAGCTACTAGCGTCTCTAGGGACACTGGCTGCGTCCCAAATGGGACCCGATTCCTTATAATATAATATATTATAGCACACTAATTTTGACTAGAACCATTTGGGATGCAGACAATGTCTGTGTTTTGTGTGTGTGTGTTGTACTGTGAATCTTTGTGTTAAAGATTTGTGTTCAATCTTGATCCTGAAGACCCTTGGGGTATTCAGCATGGTTTCATTACAGCCCAGCGCTAACACACCTGATTCACTAGTCAATGGCTTGATGATTCGCTGATGAGTTAAATCATTTTTTTTTTGGTGATTGGCTAGAACAAAAAGCCCCGGGGACCAGTGGGATTGAACAACCCTGTGTTAAACTATAGACAGTTCCCCAGACGTAGATTAAGTCCTAGACCTAAAAAAAAAGCACTCAAATTAAGATTCTGTGTTGGGGGAAACCGTCCCATTGTGTTAACCAGGTGACTAGAGCGTTAAAACCCTTGCTTGTCCCGTCGATCAGGTGAAGAAGCTGGTTCCCCAGAGACTAGACTGTTAAAACCCTTGTTTGTTCCGTCGATCAGGTGAAGAAGCTGGTTCCCCAGAGAAACAGTATTCTCCAGGAGGAAGCAGCCAGACAACACGCCAACGAACATCTCAGACGTCAGTTTGCTGCCCAGGCCAACATCATCGGACCGTGGATCCAGACCAGGATGGAGGTGAGGCAGATACCTACCTGTCCTGACCTCACCTGGCATCTGTACAACAGGCGGCACCTTAATTGGAGTGGACGGGGTTAATTGTAGCGGCTAGAACTAAATGAATGGAATCGAAACACCTGGTTTCTACTTCGTTCAGTCCATTACAGACGTTATTATGAGCTGTCCTCCCCTCACCTGCCTCCTGTGCTGTACACCTGTAGGGGATCTGTACCTTCTAGGGTTGGCAGGATCAATTCCATTTCAATTCAGTCCATTTAGGAAGTAAATATTGGAATTTGGAATTTCAGTTGACTTCCTCTGGCCTGCAGCTCAGGGGATGTTCTGGACACGAACACAAATGCTACGTTCCAAAATGCCTCCCCTTATCCCCTTATATAGTGCACTACTTTTGACCAGAGGCCTATGGACCCTAGGCAAAATAAAGTAGTGCACTATATAGGGAATAGGGTGACATAGGGCTCTAGTCTAAAGTAGTGCACTATGTAGGGAATAGGTGCCATTTGGTCTAATGTAGTGCACTATATAGGGAATAGGGTGCCATTTGGTCTAAAGTAGTGCACTATATAGGGAATAGGGTGCCATTTTGGGACGCGTCCGATAGTGCCGGCGATGTTTTTCTCCTCCTCTCTCCACCAGGAGATCGGTCGTAGTTCCGTCGACATCGCAGGTTCTCTGGAGGACCAGATGAGTCAACTGAAGCAGTTTGAACAGGTCATCATCAACTACAAGTCCAACATCGACAAGCTAGAGGGAGACCATCAACACATCCAGGAGTTCCTGGTCTTCGACAACAAACACACCAACTACACCATGGAGGTACGTAGCTTATTATGGGACTGGAACGATTCAGAGATAATTCTTAACAAAGAAAATGTTGGGATCTGTTTTATGATCACATTACCTTACTACTCTTGGCCTAATGGTTAAGCTGTTGTTTTTTCAAGTGGTAGACCGGGGTTCAGATCCCTCCCTGTAACTTGGCCTTCGGACTTGTGCCCGGTAGTCCGGGGTTCAGATCCCACCCTGTAACTTGGCCTTCAGCCTTGTGCCCGGTAGTCCGGGGTTCAGATCCCACCCTGTAACTTGGCCTTCGGCCTTGTGCCCGGTAGTCCGGGGTTCAGATCCCACCCTGTAACTTGGCCTTCAGCCTTGTGCCCGGTAGTCCGGGGTTCAGATCCCACCCTGTAACTTGGCCTTGTGCCCGGTAGACCGGGGTTCAGATCCCACCCTGTAACTTGGCCTTCGGCCTTGTGCCCGGTAGACCCGGGTTCAGATCCCACCCTGTGACTTGGCCTTCGGACTTGTGCCCGGTAGTCCGGGGTTCAGATCCCACCCTGTAACTTGGCCTTCAGCCTTGTGCCCGGTAGTCCGGGGTTCAGATCCCACCCTGTAACTTGGCCTTCGGCCTTGTGCCCGGTAGTCCGGGGTTCAGATCCCACCCTGTAACTTGGCCTTGTTCAGGTTCATCCCACCCTGTGACTTGGCCTTCGGACTTGTGCCCGGTAGTCCGGGGTTCAGATCCCACCCTGTAACTTGGCCTTCGGCCTTGTGCCCGGTAGTCCGGGGTTCAGATCCCACCCTGTAACTTGGCCTTCGGCCTTGTGCCCGGTAGTCCGGGGTTCAGATCCCACCCTGTAACTTGGCCTTCGGCCTTGTGCCCGGTAGACCCGGGTTCAGATCCCACCCTGTAACTTGGCCTTCTTCCTCCTCTCTCTCTCTCTCTCTCTCTCTCTCTCTCTCTCTCTGTCTCTCTCTCTCTCTCTCTCTCTCTCTCTCTCTCTCTCTCTCTCTCTCTCTCTCTCTCTCTCTCTCTCTCTCTCTCTCTCTCTCTCTCTGTCTCTCTGTCTCTCTGTCTCTCTCTCTCCCTCTCTCTCTCTCTCTCTCTCTCTCTCTCTCTCTCTCTCTCTCTGTCTCTGCAGCATATCCGTGTGGGTTGGGAGCAGCTGTTGACCACCATCGCTAGAACCATCAATGAGATCGAGACCCAGATTCTGACGCGTGACGCTAAGGGCATCAGCCAGCAACAGATGAACGAGTTCCGCCAGTCTTTCACTCACTTTGACAGGGTACTGTGTCCCTCCGTCTCCCTCCGTCTCCCTCCGTGTCCCTCCGTGTCCCTCCGTGTCTTTCCGTGTCCCTCCGTGTCCCTCCGTCTCCCCCCGTGTCCCTCTGTGTCCCTCCGTGTCTTTCCCGTGTCCCTCCGTGTCCCTCCGTGTCCCTCCGTGTCCCTCTGTGTCCCCCCGTGTCCCTCCGTCTCCCTCTGTGTCCCTCCGTGTCCCTCCGCGTCTTTCCAGTGTCCCTGACCCTAACCCACTTCGACAGGGTACTGTGTCCCTCCGTGTCCCTCCGTGTCCCTCCGTGTCCCTCCGTGTCCCCCCGTGTCCCTCTGTGTCCCTCCGTGTCTTTCCAGTGTCCCTCCGTGTCCCCCCGTGTCCCCCCGTGTCCCTCTGTGTCCCTGACCCTAACCCACTTCGACAGGGTTATGTATCCCTCTGTGTCTTCAGTGTCTCTGTCCTTTTCCTGTGTGGCAATGACATTGATATTTATTGTATCTAAGTCCAGGAAGGTGACTTATCTAAGAGTTCAGAGCTTGCCTGATCAGTCTGGGTGAGACATAACAACCAGGTACTGACCAAACTATGTGCACCTGTTACTAAACATTAACTACTAAATCCTCCCCCTGGCATGATCTAGGATCAGGTCACCCTTATCCACGTACTTTAATATAAAAGTCACAACTGATCCTAGATCAACACTCCTACTGAGACTCTTTATGACCTGATCCTAGATCAACACTCCTACTGAGACTCTTTATGACCTGATCCTAGATCAACACTCCTACTGAGACTCTGTATGACCTGATCCTAGATCAACACTCCTACTGAGACTCTTTATGACCTGATCCTAGATCAACACTCCTACTGAGACTCTTTATGACCTGATCCTAGATCAACACTCCTACTGAGACTCTTTATGACCTGATCCTAGATCAACACTCCTACTGAGACTCTGTATGACCTGATCCTAGATCACCACTCCTACTCTGAGACTCTTTATGACCTGATCCCAGATCACCACTCCTACTGAGACTCTGTATGACCTGATCCTAGATCACCACTCCTACTCTGAGACTCTTTATGACCTGATCCTAGATCAACACTCATACTGAGACTCTGTATGACCTGATCCTAGATCACCACTCCTACTCTGAGACTCTTTATGACCTGATCCTAGATCAACACTCCTACTGAGACTCTGTATGACCTGATCCTAGATCAACACTCCTACTGAGACTCTGTATGACCTGATCCTAGATCAACACTCCTACTGAGACTCTTTATGACCTGATCCTAGATCAACACTCCTACTGAGACTCTGTATGACCTGATCCTAGATCAACACTCCTACTGAGACTCTTTATGACCTGATCCTAGATCAACACTCCTACTGAGACTCTGTATGACCTGATCCTAGATCAACACTCCTACTGAGACTCTTTATGACCTGATCCTAGATCAACACTCCTACTGAGACTCTGTATGACCTGATCCTAGATCACCACTCCTACTCTGAGACTCTTTATGACCTGATCCCAGATCACCACTCCTACTGAGACTCTGTATGACCTGATCCTAGATCACCACTCCTACTCTGAGACTCTTTATGACCTGATCCTAGATCAACACTCATACTGAGACTCTGTATGACCTGATCCTAGATCACCACTCCTACTCTGAGACTCTTTATGACCTGATCCTAGATCAACACTCCTACTGAGACTCTGTATGACCTGATCCTAGATCAACACTCCTACTGAGACTCTGTATGACCTGATCCTAGATCAACACTCCTACTGAGACTCTTTATGACCTGATCCTAGATCAACACTCCTACTGAGACTCTTTATGACCTGATCCTAGATCAACACTCCTACTGAGACTCTTTATGACCTGATCCTAGATCAACACTCCTACTGAGACTCTGTATGACCTGATCCTAGATCACCACTCCTACTCTGAGACTCTTTATGACCTGATCCCAGATCACCACTCCTACTGAGACTCTGTATGACCTGATCCTAGATCACCACTCCTACTCTGAGACTCTTTATGACCTGATCCTAGATCAACACTCATACTGAGACTCTGTATGACCTGATCCTAGATCACCACTCCTACTCTGAGACTCTTTATGACCTGATCCTAGATCAACACTCCTACTGAGACTCTGTATGACCTGATCCTAGATCACCACTCCTACTCTGAGACTCTTTATGACCTGATCCTAGATCAACACTCCTACTGAGACTCTGTATGACCTGATCCTAGATCAACACTCCTACTGAGACTCTGTATGACCTGATCCTAGATCAACACTCCTACTGAGACTCTTTATGACCTGATCCTAGATCAACACTCCTACTGAGACTCTTTATGACCTGATCCTAGATCACCACTCCTACTGAGACTCTTTATGACCTGATCCTAGATCAACACTCCTACTGGGACTCTTTATGACCTGATCCTAGATCACCACTCCTACTGAGACTCTGTATGACCTGATCCTAGATCAACACTCCTACTGAGACTCTGTATGACCTGATCCTAGATCACCACTCCTACTCTGAGACTCTTTATGACCTGATCCTAGATCACCACTCCTACTGAGACTCTTTATGACCTGATCCTAGATCACCACTCCTACTGAGACTCTTTATGACCTGATCCTAGATCAACATTCCTACTCAGATGTGTATATATAGTATTGTGTGTGCTGTATCCAATTGTTTGTGCTGTAGGTATCGTTGAAGGCAATATCTCTCTCTGTTAGAGAAACAATGACATGGTGTTTATCACAGGCCCTCCTCTCATCAAAGACACTAAATTAATTATATTTTCTCTCTCTCTGTTCTTTGTCTTGTGCTTCTTGTCACTGTCTGTCTGTCTGTCTGTCTGTCTGTCTGTCTGTCTGTCTGTCTGTCTGTCTGTCTGTCTGTCTGTCTGTCTGTCTGTCTTCCTGCCATACCTCTCTTCCTCTCCTTGTCATATCCACACTCTTCCTCTCGCCTCCTCCTCTCCCTTCTCCCCCTCTCCCTCCTCCTCCTCTCCCTTCCTCCTCCTCCTCTCCCGCCTCCTCCTCCTCCCTCCTCCTCCTCCTCTCCCTCCTCCTCCTCCTCTCCCTCCTCCTCCTCCTCTCCCTCCTCCTCCTCCTCCCCCTCTCCCTCCTCCTCCTCTCTCCTCACCTCCTCTCCCTCCTCCTCCTCCTCTCCCGCCTCCTCCTCCTCCTCCTTCTCCTCCTCTCCACCCTGCAGAAGAAGAAAGGAGGCATGGAGACAGATGACTTCAGAGCCTGTCTGATCTCCATGGGCTATGATCTGGTAAATACATAGAATGAGCTGTCATAGGACTGTCATGAGACTGCCACAAGGGTGCCACAAAAATGTCTGTCACTGTTAAAGTAACCTTAATCTTTAATAAAAGTGACTACCTTTTTTTCAGAATGATCCATATTATCTGTCAGTGTATTTAAAATGCCCAGGAATCAGTGTGAAACTGTTGATTCTGATCCAAAATGGCCTCCAGATATGCTGAGTATAGGTGTCAGTGGTGTTTCAGTGTGAAACTGTTGATTCTGATCCAAAATGGCCTCCAGATATGCTGAGTATTGGTGTCAGTGGTGTTTCAGTGTGAAACTGTTGATCCTGATCCAAAATGGTCTCCAGATATGCTGAGTATTGGTGTCAGTGGTGTTTCTATTCCAGGGTAGCAGCACACATAGCTGGTATGGCCAGCTGGTAGTGTCACTCAGTGGCTGGTGTGACTCAAACGGCTCCCTGTTCACTATATAGTGCACTATTGTTGACCAGGGCTCATAGGAATCACAGGGCTCTGGTCAAAGGTAGTGCACTATATAGGGAATAGGTAGTGCACTATATAGGGAATAGGTAGTGCACTATATAGGGAATAGGTAGTGCACTATGTAGGGAATAGGTAGTGCACTATATAGGGAATATGTAGTGCACTATATAGGGAATAGGTAGTGCACTATATAGGGAATAGGTAGTGCACTATATAGGGAATAGGTAGTGCACTATATAGGGAATAGGTAGTGCACTATATAGGGAATAGGTAGTGCACTAGATAGGGAATATGTAGTGCACTATATAGGGAATATGTAGTGCACTAGATAGGGAATAGGGCTGTAGTATAGAGTAATGTATCAAACATAACCCTTTACCAGGTAGGATATGAGTAGCACAGCTGTCTTACCTTTCTGTTATTCTCAACCTGATTGACTCAGTGTTATCCTGGTTCCAGATCTGTTTGTTATGTCACCTGACGATGACCATATGTATTGGCAAGACAGCACAAACAGATCTGGGACCTGGCTTAATCCATGTGGCTGTATGTAATGAAGTAGCCTGGTTATACGATGCTCTGTGATTTGTAGGGAGAGTCTGAGTTTGCCCGCATCATGTCTCTAGTGGATCCCAACGGGTCCAACAAGGTGACCTTCCAGTCCTTTGTTGACTTCATGACTAGAGAGACGTCCGACTCAGACACCTCAGAGCAGGTCCTCGCCTCCTTCAAGATCCTGGCTGCTGATAAGGTGAGAAGTGATGGTTCTCTCTGTCTCTCTCACTTGCTTCCTCTCTGTCTCTCTCACTTGCTTCCTCTCTGTCTGTCTCTTTCTCTCGCTTCCTCTCTGTCTGTCTCTCTCTCACCTGCTTCCTCTCTCTGTCTCTCTCACTCGCTTTCTCTCTGTCTCTCTCACTTGCTTCCTCTCTGTCTCTCTCACTTGCTTCCTCTCTGTCTGTCTCTTTCTCTCGCTTCCTCTCTCTCTGTCTCTCTCACTTGCTTCCTCTCTGTCTGTCTCTTTCTCTCGCTTCCTCTCTCTGTCTCTCTCACTTGCTTCCTCTCTGTCTGTCTCTCTCACTCGCTTTCTCTTTCACGCCTTGCTTTATCTGTCTCGCACATGCTTACTCTCTCTCTCTCTCTCTCTCTCTCTAGTCAAGTCATGTCACAATTAATTTAAAGTTTATTTTACAATGTGATCTCAAATGTGTGTCCCTAATGTCCCTCTGTGTTGTTATCCTTTTCCACAGCCCTTCATCCTGCTGGAGGAGCTGCGTAGAGAGCTGCCCCCAGAGCAGGCAGAGTACTGCATCGCCAGGATGCCCCTCTACAATGGGCCTGATGGGGTCCCAGGGGCTCTGGACTACACTGTCTTCTCCACTGCCCTCTACGGAGAGAGCGACCTCTAGCTTCACACTCCAGAAATGCACCCTGACCTCGTATCAGTCTCGCCCCATTTTTGTTCCACACATTTACATCTAAATTGATTTTGACCGGTACTAAAAGGTAGTTATGTTTGAGAAATACAAAAAGCATTTTAAAGCCGTTTTATGAGTGTATGATTTCTAAAGAGTAGGGAGAAATATTTATTTCAAAGGACTGAGCAGGATTCATTCACTAGATTTAAAAAAAATGATGACTCAGTAAATGTGAAATTACATGTGATTCACATAAAAGTAACTTACACATAAAAAGTAACTTACACATATAAAGAACCTACACATAAAAGTAATTTACACATCAAATGTAACTTACACATAAAAAGTAACTTACACATAAGAAAAACTTACACAAAAAGTTACACATAAAAAGTAACTTGCACATAAAAGTAACTTACACATGAAAAGTAACTTACACATAAGAAGCGCTACTAAGTTATTTGCTAGAGAGGTTGGAGACCTAAAGATACGAAGTGATGAGAAGCTTGTATTGTATCAGTGTTTGCACTCTTCTATATTATTACATAAAAAACAGGGGAAGCTTTTGCCTCATCTGTTCAGTGCCTAAAATGAATGAAAAAGGAGTAATGTATCAATATGCTAGTATGCTAGTCTGGTCCCAGATCTGATCTCTCTAGCCTGGTCCCAGATTTGATCTCACCTAGCCTGGTTCCAGATCTGATCTCACAGCCTGGTCACAGATCTGATCTCACTAGCCTGGTCCTAGATCTGATCTCAGTAGTCTGGTCCCAGATCTGATCTCTCTAGCCTGGTCCCAGATCTGATCTCACTAGCCTGGTCCCAGATCTGATCTCGCCAGCATGGTCCCAGATCTGATCTCACTAGCCTGGCCCCAGATCTGTTCTCACTAGCCTGGTCCCAGATCTGATCTCACTAGCCTTCCAGATCTGTTCTCACTAGCCTGGCCCCAGATCTGATCTCTCTAGCCTGGTCCAAGATCTGATCTCACTAGCCTGGTCCCAGATCTGTTCTCACTAGCCTGGTCCCAGATCTGATCTCTCTAGCCTGGTCCAAGATCTGATCTCACTAGCCTGGTCCCAGATCTGATCTCGCCAGCCTGGTCCCAGATCTGATCTCGCCAGCCTGACCCCAAGATCTGATCTCACTAGCCTGGTCCAAGATCTGATCTCACTAGCCTGGTCCCAGATCTGATCTCACTAGCCTGGTCCCAGATCTGATCAAGCCAGCCTGGCCCCCAGATCTGTTTGTGCTCTAATCCACCCAGGCTACATTATAATCCACCAAGGCTACATTATATTCCACTCAGGCTACATTATAATCCATCCAGGCTACATTATAATCCATCCAGGTTACATTATAATCCATCCAGGTTACATTATAATCCACCCAGGCTACTGTTACATTTAAGTCATTTAGCAGACGCTCTTCTCCAGAGCGACTTACAAATTGGAAAGTTCATACATATTCATCCTGGTCCCCCCGTGGGGAATGAACCCACAACCCTGGCGTTGCAAGCGCCATGCTCTACCAACTGAGCCACACGGGACCCACCCAGGCTACATTATAATCCACCCAGGCTACATTATAATCCACCCAGGCTACATTATAATCCACCCAGGCTACATTATAATCCACCCAGGCTACATTATAATCCACCCAGGCTACATTATAATCCACCCAGGCTACATTATAATCCACCCAGGCTACCAGTATGTCAGAACTGCAGTGCTGTTTATTGTCAAAACGAGTGAAAACTTGTGTTTCATGATTGGAGTGAAGTTTCCCCTAAAGGCTCATGTTGAGTCAGTCTAGCATTTCTCCCATTAATGTTTAGGGTTAAGCTTGGGGGAGGAGAAGCTGATCCTAGGTCTGTACCGAGGGGAAACTTTCACCCCCAGAGACTCATGATTGGACAGTAACTAGGCTGTGTTTGATGCCAGAAACAAAATAATGTAACTGTAAAATAACAAACTGTTTGTCTGGGTAAAACTACAATCTTAGTCTCCTCAAAAACGCTGGTGTGGAATCTGAAGGTATGAAGAGTTACTAGTGTAAGGCAAACGAGCAGAAAATAAACTCAGTGATTAAAACGTTTTGGTAGTTTTTCTTCTGTTTTGCTGAACGTTCTGAATTACGGCACAATACAGGCAGATAGACTTTCTGATTATTTTAGGACGTGTTTTTTTCCCCTCAGATTTTTACTTTCTAGGCTATGTTGAGACTTTGTCAAGTTATGTAAGAAAATAACATCAACGGGAAGTATATACATTTTCAGACATGATTTTAAACGCCTTATTAAATAAAAGGCTTTGGAATCTGTGTCAAACCAACTTTCCCTTTCAGAGAGCTGACACCTTGAACATGTAATCAGTTAGGTACATTTTCATGCCACATTTCGTAGTAATTCTTCTCCGAGACGGACCTGAATGTTGCCCAATCAAACCTGCGCCTGCGCGGTTCCGCAGCTCCTCCACGCCAGACCGAGGAAAGTGATTTATGGACATTGAGTTGTCAAGCAGCCGCCGGCAGGGTCAGTGTGGGTTGCTCGTCAGGCACTTTTTGTTCCTTTGCAGTTATAACAACCAACAGAAGAAGAATTACAAGCCATGGCTCCTACAATATATGAGAGTTCAACAAGAAAAGGTAAACTGTTGCAACTTCCTGGTTTAGTATTTAACGTTAGCTAGATATGAGCTGGCTGCCTAGCAGCTGTCAATGACTGGCTAGGTAGTTGAAGTTGGTTAGCTAGCTAGCTGTATATCCACGTGAATTTATAGTCGACATTTTTCCATCCAGTTACCCTAAATGACAAACGTTTTTTATTTATTTATTCATAGATATAGATAGGTAGCTACATAGCGAGCTAGTCAACATGTGCTAGCTGCATGTTCCACTGCCTGGCAGAGTAACGTTAGCAAAACACGGTCAAACAGATAGATAGTTAGCAGGGAACATTCCGTTCTAATTTATAAGTTTGGGTCAGAATGTCAGGACACGAAACGTTTCTAAACCTGACGGAAACGAAACGGGAGGGACCGACCTTAATTTGTCCAATAGAAACTCTGGTGTTATTTGCAAAACTCGAGTTCCTGAATTTGTAAAAATTTAAACTCTCGTTTTAGTTTCAAAACGTGTAACTACTGTTTCCATTGGACAGATTCACGTAAGTCCTATCCCCGTTCCGTTTGTTTCCATTTAAGAAACGTTTTACAACTGAAACCGCGTAATGAATACACCCCAGCTGGCCTGGCACGTGTAAACCACTTCCATGTAAACAAGCGAGTTAAATAACATTTTAGCTCGGGAATTGACAACTGGTGAGCCTTTTTTAGGCCCGCAGATCAATCCCCCTCCACAGAAATATTATATATATATATATACAGTACCAGTCAAAAGTTTGGACACACCTACTCATTCCAGCGTTTTTCTTAGTTTTTTAAAACTATTTTCTACATTGTAGAAAAGTAGTGAAGACATCAACTATGGAATAACACATATCAAATCATGTAGTAACCAAAAAAAGTGATGTAACAAATCAAAATATATTTGATATTCTTCAAAATAGCCACCATTTGCCTTAAATGACAGCTTGGCATTCTCTCAACCAGTTTATATAACCATATTAACATGTTAACTGCATACCTCAGGTAGTGGCCCTAGCAGACCTTCCCTAGAGGCTGAGCTCAGGGAGCTGTTAGGGAAGAGGATCATGATACTAGATGGAGGGATGGGCACCATGATCCAGGAGAGGCGATTGGAGGAGGAACACTTCAGGGGGGAGGAGTTTAAAGACCACACCCACAGCCTGAAGGGCAACAACGACCTGCTGAGCATCACCCAGAGTGATGTCATCTACAATATACACAAGGTACGGTGATGTCATCTACAATATACACAAGGTACGGTGATGTCATCTACAATATACACAAGGTACGGTGATGTCATCTACAATATACACAAGGTACGGTGATGTCATCTACAATATACACAAGGTACGGTGATGTCACCTACAATATACACAAGGTACGGTGATGTCATCTACAATATACACAAGGTACGGTGATGTCATCTACAATATACACAAGGTACGGTGATGTCATCTACAATATACTCAAAGTACGGTGATGTCACCTACAACACGCACAAGGTACGGTGATGTCATCTACAACACGCACAAGGTACGGTGATGTCATCTACAATATACACAAGGTACGGTGATGTCATCTACAATATACACAAGGTACAGTGATGTCACCTACAACACGCACAAGGTACGGTGATGTCATCTACAATACACACAAGGTACGGTGATGTCACCTACAACACGCACAAGGTACGGTGATGTCACCTACAACACGCACAAGGTACGGTGATGTCACCTACAACACGCACAAGGTACGGTGATGTCACCTACAACACGCACAAGGTACGGTCAGTGGAGTTAAAGAGTGGTTCACGTTATCCAGGACGGCAACACACCTGAGATGTAAAAGTTAGGCTGTCATCAAAGCACCTGTCTGTTACGCCCTAGTAATAATTAACGTGCACCTAGAATTGTTGATCTGTTATTGAGACGTATTCCCGGTCTTTTTGTGGGAGACGGACGGACGAGATGACCCTTTTTGTTTGGTGAAACCCCCGCTGCGTGAATAAGCATCGACGTTCCTCTCTTGTGTTTGTTCCTAGGAATACCTGCTGGCCGGGGCAGACATCATCGAGACCAACACGTTCAGTAGCACCTGTATCGCCCAAGCCGACTACGGGCTGGAACATTTGGTAAGAGAACGGGTCAGTGGGTGGTCCTGTAGAATAACACTCAGATTACCAATCAGAAGCTGTTATCGCAACATCAGATTACCAATCAGAAGCTGTTATCGCAACATCAGATTACCAATCAGAAGCTGTTATCGCAACATCAGATTACCAATCAGAAGCTGTTATCGCAACATCAGATTACCAATCAGAAGCTGTTATCGCAACATCAGATTACCAATCAGAAGCTGTTATCGCAACATCAGATTACCAATCAGAAGCTGTTATCGCAACATCAGATTACCAATCAGAAGCTGTTATCGCAACATCAGATTACCAATCAGAAGCTGTTATCGCAACATCAGATTACCAATCAGAAGCTGTTATCGCAACATCAGATTACCAATCAGAAGCTGTTATCGCAACATCAGGTTACCAATCAGAAGGTGTTATCACTACATCAGATTACCAATCAGAAGCTGTTATCGCAACATCAGATTACCAATCAGAAGCTGTTATCACTACATCAGATTACCAATCAGAAGATGTAGTCAGTCAGGGATAGGTTCCTGATAATGGAATTCATATGTTTAAAGTAATGACTAAAGAATTCCACCCTGAAACCATATAATTGTATGAAATTGATTAGAATCATAAAACTCTAATCTGATGATGTGTGTAGTTTTAGTCAGAATTAGAACAAGGACCTGTTGTTCCTTTTTTAGTAGGTAAGCAGGGTGCAAGTGTGAAACAAATGATAAGAGGAGCTATCGACAGACGAGTTGTACTACTGTGTTCCTGTTAAAGGAATTTAATTCCTATATGTTTATCAACCAATTCAATTAAAACACTCTGCCCATACATAAGAATTTGTAAGATACTTATCAGCATTAAATGGACAGAAACCAGTCTTATAATCAATCAATCAATCAATCAATAGCGTTTATTCTCGAGAGTACTGATCATAGTACAATTTACATCAGGTTATATAATAAAGATGATGTCATAGGTTTTAATGTCCATCCTCCTCTCGGATACAATGGCAGTACAGTTAGTGTTCTTATTTTGTCTGCCACCTGTTAGACAATCTGCAACCAGCCCAAGGTCTCACCCCTCCCTGGGTAGACACATAATTCTAGCCTGTCTGTCTGCCACCTGTTAGACAATCTGCAACCAGCCCAAGGTCTCTCCCCTCCCTGGGTAGACACATCATTCCAGCCTGTCTGAAGATAACTCCATTCTTTCTAACAAGGAACACATTACAATTCAGCATTATGATTATAATAAGATTCATTCATACAGTAACATAGTAGTCTTCTGTTTAGGTATAATTCTAAGTCAAATGTATACATATTTTAGTCATTTATTCATAAAAATCCCATAACAGTTCCTTACAGGACATTCTGTCCCCACCCGTGGAGGGGAGAAACTGTTAGGTTGGCAGAAGATTATGAAACATGTTGCAGATTAAAGAAACAATGTATCTGTGTAGTGGAAAAACACTGACTGTCTAAGCAAGGCGTAGCTTAAGATTTGAACTTGTTTGTGTGTGTTATAAAGACTGTGTTTGCATTTTTGATTTCAGAACGTTCTCGTGAATAAACTTTACAGACCTTTTGCATAAACTGAGTCTTTGCCTAATTATTATTATTAAACCCAGGGTCTTACAAACCTCGGGCGATTGGTCAAAGCTTAAATAATTGTTAGTTATTATCATTGGGATTGAAAATTCTCGTGACAGCTTGGTCCTTCGAGCCGGATCTCAATATCTTTTTCTGTCGTTCCACGGAGACACCGAAACCGTGCACGGGCGGATGAAATATCCGTAGATTAAAGACCTGGCCCCTTTCTGAGGGTTCTTTTACAGGCCGGTGGCGAACTGGTGCACGACAGAAACGGCGACGAGATCCGACCTACATTTAAAATTCTCGTCAACTGTTCCTAAAGGTGACTTGACACAATAAATGTCTCACTCACTCACTCAGGTTGTTTTAACATTTAACATTTAAGTCATTTAGCAGACGCTCTTATCCAGAGCGACTTACAAATTGGAAAGTTCATACATATTCATCCTGGTCCCCCCGTGTGGAATGAACCCACAACCCTGGCGTTGCAAGCGCCATGCTCTACCAACTGAGCCACACGGGACCACGTTTTGACTCCCTGATGTTTTCCCAGGCTTATCGTATGAACAAAGTGTCAGCAGAGATCGCCAGGAAAGCAGCAGATGACGTCACCAACCAGACAGGTCAGCCGATAAAGATTAAAGTATTTTCATGGGAGGAAAAAACCCAATGTGACATTGACAATATTGTGTAACTATTTTATGTGTATTTATCTGTTTGTAACTCACACATCTTTTGTTTTTATGACCAGGTTGTAAGAGATACGTGGCGGGCGCCATGGGCCCCACCAATAAAACCCTGTCTGTGTCTCCCTCGGTGGAAAGACCAGACTTCAGGAACGTCAGTAAGAGAACAGCTTGTTGTTTTAGCACTCACTTCTTCTTCCTTCTCTTTCTACTGATGCCACTGCAAAGTGGCAGTTTGGCAGGTGTTTTCAGAGTCCTACAGTGGTGAAATGTCACTACAGACCTGCACTATATAGCTGTCTTAACTGTTATCCTATCAGGGTCTATAAGGCCTCTCAGACCTGCACTATGTAGCTGTTACCCTCTCAGATCTACACTATGTAACTGTTACCCTCTCAGACCTGCACTATGTAGCTGTCTTAACTGTTATCCTATCAAGGTCTATAAGGCCTCTCAGACCTGCACTATGTAGCTGTTACCCTCTCAGATCTACACTATGTAACTGTTACCCTCTCAGACCTGCACTATGTAACTGTTACTCTATCAGGGTCTATAAGGCCTCTCAGATCTACACTATATAGCTGTCTTAACTGTTATCCTATCAGGGTCTATAAGGCCTCTCAGATCTACACTATGTAACTGTTACCCTCTCAGATCTACACTATGTAACTGTTACTCTATCAGGGTCTATAAGGCCTCTCAGACCTACACTATATAGTTGTCTTAACTGTTATCCTATCAGGGTCTATAAGGCCTCTCAGATCTACACTATGTAACTGTTATCCTATCAGGGTCTATAAGGCCCCTCAGACCTACACTAGGTAGCTGTTACCCCATCAGGGTCTATAAGGCTTCTCAGATCTACACTATGTAACTGTTATCCTATCAGGGTCTATAAGGCCTCTCAGATCTACACTATGTAACTGTTATCCTATCAGGGTCTATAAGGCCTCTCAGATCTACACTATGTAACTGTTATCCTATCAGGGTCTATAAGGCCCCTCAGACCTACACTATGTAACTGTTATCCTATCAGGGTCTATAAGGCCTCTCAGATCTACACTATGTAACTGTTATCCTATCAGGGTCTATAAGGCCTCTCAGATCTACACTATGTAACTGTTATCCTATCAGGGTCTATAAGGCCTCTCAGATCTACACTATGTAACTGTTTTCCTATCAGGGTCTATAAGGCCTCTCAGATCTACACTATATATCTGTTACTCTATCAGGGTCTATAAGGCCTCTCAGATCTACACTATGTATCTGTTATCCTATCAGGGTCTATAAGGCCTCTCAGATCTACACTATGTATCTGTTATCCTATCAGGGTCTATAAGGCCTCTCAGATCTACAATATGTAACTGTTACCCCATCAGGGTCTATAAGGCCTCTCAGATCTACAATATGTAACTGTTACCCTATCAGGGTCTATAAGGCCTCTCAGATCTACACTATGTATCTGTTATCCTATCAGGGTCTATAAGGCCTCTCAGATCTACAATATGTAACTGTTACCCCATCAGGGTCTATAAGGCCTCTCAGATGACTCTTGATAAACCATTGGGAACCTCCAGAGTTGGCTGTACTATCTCTGATGGTGCTACCGTGCTGAGTGGTCGTGTGTCTTCCCCCTCAGCCTTTGATGAGCTGGCTGAGGCCTACACTGAGCAGGTCCGGGGTCTGTTGGATGGAGGAGCGGATATTATCATGGTGGAGACCATCTTTGACACGGCCAACGCCAAGGTACACCTTCTTCACTCGCTGTCTTCATCACTGACTGTCATCATCACTGGCTATCTTCATCACTGACTGTCATCTAGTTTCTCTTCACTCGCTGTCAGCATCACTGACTGTCATCTAGTTTCTCTTCTTCACTCGCTGTCATCATCACTGACTGTCTTCATCACTGACTGTCTTCATCACTGACTGTCATCTAGTTTCTCTTCACTCGCTGTCTTCATCACTGACTATCTTCATCACTGACTGTCATCATCACTGACTGTCATCTAGTTTCTCTTCTTCACTCGCTGTCTTCATCACTGACTGTCATCTAGTTTCTCTTCACTCGCTGTCTTCATCACTGACTGTCATCTAGTTTCTCTTCATCACTGACTGTCTTCATCACTGACTGTCTTCATGACTGACTGTCTTCATGACTGACTGTCATCTAGTTTCTCTTCATCACTGACTGTCATCATCAGTGACTGTCTTCATCACTGACTGTCATCATCACTGACTGTCTTCATCACTGACTGTCATCTAGTTTCTCTTCATCACTGACGGTCTTCATCACTGACGGTCATCATCACTGACTGTCTTCATCACTGACTGTCTTCATCACTGACTGTCATCTAGTTTCTCTTCATCACTGACTGTCATCATCACTGACTGTCTTCATCACTGACTGTCATCATCACTGACTGTCATCATCACTGACTGTCTTCATCACTGACTGTCTTCATCACTGACTGTCATCTAGTTTCTCTTCATCACTGATGGTCTTCATCACTGACTGTCTTCATCACTGACTGTCTTCATCACTGGCTGTCTTCATCACTGGCTGTCTTCATCACTGACTGTCTTCATCACTGACTGTCTTCATCACTGACTGTCTTCATCACTGACTGTCATCTAGTTTCTCTTCTTCACTGACTGTCATCATCACTTGCTGCCTTCATCACTGACTGTCTTCATCACTGGCTGTCTTCATCACTGGCTGTCTTCATCACTGACTGTCTTCATCACTGACTGTCATTTAGTTTCTCTTCATCACTGACTGTCTTCATCACTGACTGTCTTCATCACTGATTGTCTTCATCACTGACTGTCTTCATCACTGACTGTCATCTAGTTTCTCTTCATCACTGACTGTCATCTAGTTTCTCTTCATCACTGATTGTCTTCACTCGCTGTCTTCATCACTGACTGTCATCTAGTTTCTATCAATATGATTCTAGTTTTACATGCGATTCCATACAATTGATCATAATCAATGTATCGATTTTTATTTTTTATTTTTTATCTTGTCATATAGGCAGCACTGTTTGCTATCGACAAACTGTTTGAAGAGAGCTACGAACCAAGACCTATATTTGTAAGTATGAATTCTGCCTTTTGTCAATATCTTGACAGTATATTTCGTAGTTAAATTAACCAATAAATGTTCAATCTCTCAGTAGAGAGGAGTTTATGTTCCTGTAGTGTGCAGAGCTACTAGATTTGATTGGTTGGTTGGTTGATTGATTGGTTGGTTGGTTGATTGATTGATTGATTGATTGATTGATTGATTGATTGATTGATTGGTTGATTGTGCCGTGCTGCCAGATCTCAGGGACCGTATTGGTCAGGAGTAGGGCTGTGACCGTATTACAGCCACACCGGCTGTCATGGCAGCAGTCACATTCCCTGTGACTGTTGGGTCACTGTGATCCCAATCCAAAACTGTGCAAATGAATGGCGCTGTTGTGTAGCCTACCAACCGGAGCCATGGAGAGAGGGGCACAGTGAGCTGGAGCAGGCACAGATGGAGATTTACATCATGCAGTCATTATCTTTTAGATTTCGAAGGCATTCCCAGGTTTATGATGATGTAAATCTCCGTCTGTGCCTGCTCCAGCTCACTGTGTCCCTCTCACCATGGCTATATTAAATGCATTTAATCAACTTTTTTTCCCCCCAAAGGTACGCATCAACAGCTTGTTAGTGTGGAAGCCCAGAGACGATAAACATGTTTGTTAATTAACGGTCAATTACCGCGAGACAGGCATTCATTTGCATGACAATTACCAGCTGACAAAATTGGATGACCGCCACAGTCCTAGACAGGAGTGGTCGTACTCTCTCAGGACAGATTGATTGTGTTTCTAGATATCAGACACCATCGTGGACAGGAGTGGTCGAACTCTCTCAGGACAGATTGATTGTGTTTCTAGATATCAGGAGTGGTCGAACTCTCTCAGGACAGATTGATTGTGTTTCTAGATATCAGGAGTGGTCGAACTCTCTCAGGACAGATTGATTGTGTTTCTAGATCTCAGGCACCATCGTGGACAGGAGTGGTCGAACTCTCTCGGGACAGACAGGAGAGGCCTTCGTCATCAGTGTGTCCCATGCCAAACCCCTCTGGTGAGTCACTACATTCGGCTTCCGGACTTCAATATTACCTTGTTGTTGTCGTCGACTTCCACATGTTTTCTCAAGTTTTCTTCAAACTTCAGATCTGCTGGAGAGATTAATGGAATCTACAACATCTGTGTCTTATTCTGACCTCATCAGACTGCGCCTCAGTAGGCTGATATACAGTGTGTTATTCTGACCTCATCAGACTGCGCCTCAGTAGGCTGATATACAGTGTGTTACTGTGTGTTATTCTGACCTCATCAGACTGGGCCTCAGTAGGCTGATATACAGTGTGTTATTCTGACCTCATCAGACTGCGCCTCAGTAGGCTGATATACAGTGTGTTCCTCTCTTCCAGTATTGGTCTTAACTGGGCCTCAGTAGGCTGATATACAGTGTGTTCCTCTCTTCCAGTATTGGTCTTAACTGGGCCTCAGTAGGCTGATATACAGTGTGTTCCTCTCTTCCAGTATTGGTCTTAACTGTGCCTCAGTAGGCTGATATACAGTGTGTTATTCTGACCTCATCAGACTGGGCCTCAGTAGGCTGATATACAGTGTGTTATTCTGACCTCATCAGACTGTGCCTCAGTAGGCTGATATACAGTGTGTTCCTCTCTTCCAGTATTGGTCTTAACTGTGCCTCAGTAGGCTGATATACAGTGTGTTCCTCTCTTCCAGTATTGGTCTTAACTGGGCCTCAGTAGGCTGATATACAGTGTGTTATTCTGACCTCATCAGACTGCGCCTCAGTAGGCTGATATACAGTGTGTTCCTCTCTTCCAGTATTGGTCTTAACTGGGCCTCAGTAGGCTGATATACAGTGTGTTCCTCTCTTCCAGTATTGGTCTTAACTGGGCCTCAGTAGGCTGATATACAGTGTGTTCCTCTCTTCCAGTATTGGTCTTAACTGGGCCTCAGTAGGCTGATATACAGTGTGTTATTCTGACCTCATCAGACTGCGCCTCAGTAGGCTGATATACAGTGTGTTCCTCTCTTCCAGTATTGGTCTTAACTGGGCCTCAGTAGGCTGATATACAGTGTGTTCCTCTCTTCCAGTATTGGTCTTAACTGGGCCTCAGTAGGCTGATATACAGTGTGTTATTCTGACCTCATCAGACTGCGCCTCAGTAGGCTGATATACAGTGTGTTATTCTGACCTCATCAGACTGGGCCTCAGTAGGCTGATATACAGTGTGTTACAGTGTCTTATTCTGACCTCATCAGACTGGGCCTCAGTAGGCTGATATACAGTGTGTTCCTCTCTTCCAGTATTGGTCTTAACTGTGCCTCAGTAGGCTGATATACAGTGTGTTCCTCTCTTCCAGTATTGGTCTTAACTGGGCCTCAGTAGGCTGATATACAGTGTGTTCCTCTCTTCCAGTATTGGTCTTAACTGGGCCTCAGTAGGCTGATATACAGTGTGTTCCTCTCTTCCAGTATTGGTCTTAACTGGGCCTCAGTAGGCTGATATACAGTGTGTTCCTCTCTTCCAGTATTGGTCTTAACTGGGCCTCAGTAGGCTGATATACAGTGTGTTTCCTCTCTTCCAGTATTGGTCTTAACTGGGCCTCAGTAGGCTGATATACAGTGTGTTCCTCTCTTCCAGTATTGGTCTTAACTGTGCCTCAGTAGGCTGATATACAGTGTGTTCCTCTCTTCCAGTATTGGTCTTAACTGGGCCTCAGTAGGCTGATATACAGTGTGTTCCTCTCTTCCAGTATTGGTCTTAACTGCGCCTTAGGAGCCACTGAGATGAGGCCTTTTATTCAAGCTATTGGGAAATGCACCACCGCTCACGTCTTATGCTACCCCAATGCAGGTAACCAGCACCCCGGCAACTTAGCATCTAGCTAGCTCACGTCTTATGCTACCCCAATGCAGGTAACCAGCACCCCGGCAACTTAGCATCTAGCTAGCTCACGTCTTATGCTACCCCAATGCAGGTAACCAGCACCCCGGCAACTTAGCATCTAGCTAGCTCACGTCTTATGATACCCCAATGCAGGTAACCAGCACCCCGGCAACTTAGCATCTAGCTAGCTCACGTCTTATGCTACCCCAATGCAGGTAACCAGCACCCCGGCAACTTAGCATCTAGCTAGCTCACGTCTTATGCTACCCCAATGCAGGTAACCAGCACCCCGGCAACTTAGCATCTAGCTAGCTCACGTCTTATGCTACCCCAATGCAGGTAACCAGCACCCCGGCAACTTAGCATCTAGCTAGCTCACGTCTTATGCTACCCCAATGCAGGTAACCAGCACCCCGGCAACTTAGCATCTAGCTAGCTCACGTCTTATGCTACCCCAATGCAGGTAACCAGCACCCCGGCAACTTAGCATCTAGCTAGCTCACGTCTTATGCTACCCCAATGCAGGTAACCAGCACCCCGGCAACTTAGCATCTAGCTAGCTCACGTCTTATGCTACCCCAATGCAGGTAACCAGCACCCCGGCAACTTAGCATCTAGCTAGCTCACGTCTTATGCTACCCCAATGCAGGTAACCAGCACCCCGGCAACTTAGCATCTAGCTAGCTCACGTCTTATGCTACCCCAATGCTGGTAACCAGCACCCCGGCAACTTAGCATCTAGCTAGCTCACGTCTTATGCTACCCCAATGCAGGTAACCAGCACCCCGGCAACTTAGCATCTAGCTAGCTCACGTCTTATGCTACCCCAATGCAGGTAACCAGCACCCATCCATCCCAACTCACCCGGCAACTTAGCATCTAGCTAGCTCACCTTCTTTGTTTTGTGTTCACAACCACGATTTGCTATTTTCACACACTCTGCTTGTTCCAGGTCTCCCCAATACGTTCGGTGGATACGATGAGACCCCGGAGTTGACAGCCTCACATTTAAAGGTAAACTTATTGATTTATAGCTGGTCTACCCAATGAATGATCTATCGATTTGATTCAGCCAAATTAATAAATATCATACCCCTCCAAAATGCTAACCTCCCCTGTTATTGTAATGGTGAGAGGTTAGCATGTTTTAGGGGTATGATATAAAATGCTAACCTCCCCTGTTATTGTAATGGTGAGAGGTTAGCATGTTTTAGGGGTATGATATAAAATGCTAACCTCCCCTGTTATTGTAATGGTGAGAGGTTAGCATGTCTTGGGGTTATGATATAAAATGCTAACCTCCCCTGTTATTGTAATGGTGAGAGGTTAGCATGTTTTAGGGGTATGATATAAAATGCTAACCTCCCCTGTTATTGTAATTGTGAGCGGTTAGCATGTTTTAGGGGTATGATATAAAATGCTAACCTCCCCTGTTATTGTAATGGTGAGAGGTTAGCATGTCTTGGGGTTATGATATAAAATGCTAACCTCCCCTGTTATTGTAATGGTGAGAGGTTAGCATGTTTTAGGGGTATGATATAAAATGCTAACTTCCCCTGTTATTGTAATGGTGAGAGGTTAGCATGTTTTAGGGGTATGATATAAAATGCCAACCTCCCCTGTTATTGTAATGGTGAGAGGTTAGCATGTTTTAGGGGTATGATATAAAATGCTAACCTCCCCTGTTATTGTAATGGTGAGAGGTTAGCATGTCTTGGGGTTATGATATAAAATGCTAACCTCCCCTGTTATTGTAATGGTGAGAGGTTAGCATGTTTTAGGGGTATGATATAAAATGCTAACCTCCCCTGTTATTGTAATGGTGAGAGGTTAGCATGTCTTGGGGTTATGATATAAAATGCTAACCTCCCCTGTTATTGTAATGGTGAGAGGTTAGCATGTTTTAGGGGTATGATATAAAATGCTAACCTCCCCTGTTATTGTAATTGTGAGAGGTTAGCATGTCTTGGGGGTATGATATAAAATGCTAACCTCCCCTGTTATTGTAATGGTGAGCGGTTAGCATGTTTTAGGGTATGATATAAAATGCTAACCTCCCCTGTTATTGTAATGGTGAGAGGTTAGCATGTTTTAGGGGTATGATGTGTGTCTGTAACTTTCTCACTCATTATTATCCATAATCATGGTATCGTCCACATTAAAGTTGAAGTGTTACGAAACGTATTCTATTCTCATTTACAATAGAAGTGACTCCAAAATGACACTATACATGATTTACCATTCGTTTCTATTGGGGCAACCAAATAATCTGAAACACAACCAAAACAAACAGCCAATACATCCAACACGTTTATAGAGTCACAAGCTTGATGTCATCATTGTGTGCCAGGTATATGGGACAAAACACTAAACGTTTGACTACTTCAATACATGTCTAAGTGAATGTGTCCCAATACTTTTGGTCCCCAAAAATGGGGGGGTTATGTACAAAAAGGGCTGTAATTTCTAAACGGTTCACCTGATATGGATGAAAACACCCTCAAATTAAAGCTGACAGTCTGCACTTTGACCTCATAATCATTGTATCATTACAGCGTGTATACACACTGACTGTCTCTTATTTGTGTAGGACTTTGCTACAGATGGTCTGGTGAATCTGGTTGGTGGATGCTGCGGAACGACTCCTGCACACATCAGGTTGTCTGCTCTGTCCTCTGTCCTCTGTCCTCTGACCTCTGACCTCTGTCCTCTGACCTCTGTCCTCTGTCCTCTGTCCTCTGTCCTCTGTCCTCTGACCTCTGTCCTCTGTCCTCTGTCCTCTGTCCTCTGACCTCTGACCTCTGTCCTCTGACCTCTGTCCTCTGACCTCTGTCCTCTGTCCTCTGACCTCTGACACTACTGTCCTCTGTCCTCTGACCTCTGTCCTCTCTCCTCTCTCCTCTGTCCTCTGTCCTCTGTCCTCTGTCCTCTGTCCTCTCTCCTCTGTCCTCTGTCCTCTGACACTACTGTATTGTCTATAGATATAGGATTGATGTATTGTCTATAGATATAGGACTGATGTATTGTCTATAGATATAGGACTGGCGTATTGTCTATAGATATAGGACTGACGTATTGTCTATAGATGTAGGACTGATGTATTGTCTATAGATATAGGACTGATGTATTGTCTATAGATATAGGACTGATGTATTGTCTATAGATATAGGACTGATGTATTGTCAATAGATATAGGATTGATGTATTGTCTATAGATATAGGACTGACGTATTGTCTATAGATATAGGACTGATGTATTGTCTATAGATATAGGACTGATGTATTATCTATAGATATAGGACTGATGTATTGTCTATAGATATAGGACTGACGTATTGTCTATAGATATAGGACTGACGTATTGTCTATAGATATAGGACTGACGTATTGTCTATAGATATAGGACTGACGTATTGTCTATAGATATAGGACTGACGTATTGTCTATAGATATAGGACTGACGTATTGTCGATAGATATAGGACTGACGTATTGTCGATAGATATAGGACTGACGTATTGTCGATAGATATAGGACTGACGTATTGTCGATAGATATAGGACTGACGTATTGTCTATAGATATAGGACTGACGTATTGTCTATACTACTGTCTATAGATATAGGACTGATGTATTGTCTATAGATATAGGACTGATGTATTGTCTATAGACGTAGGACTGATGTAGGACTGACGTATTGTCTATAGATGTAGGACTGATGTATTGTCTATAGATATAGGACTGATGTATTGTCTATAGATATAGGACTGATGTATTGTCTATAGATATAGGACTGATGTATTGTCTATAGATATAGGACTGATGTATTGTCTATAGATATAGGACTGACGTATTGTCTATAGATATAGGACTGACGTATTGTCTATAGATATAGGACTGATGTATTATCTATAGATATAGGACTGATGTATTGTCTATAGATATAGGACTGACGTATTGTCTATAGATATAGGACTGACGTATTGTCTATAGATATAGGACTGACGTATTGTCTATAGATATAGGACTGACGTATTGTCTATAGATATAGGACTGACGTATTGTCGATAGATATAGGACTGACGTATTGTCGATAGATATAGGACTGACGTATTGTCTATAGATATAGGACTGACGTATTGTCTATACTACTGTCTATAGATATAGGACTGATGTATTGTCTATAGATATAGGACTGATGTATTGTCTATAGACGTAGGACTGATGTAGGACTGACGTATTGTCTATAGATATAGGACTGACGTATTGTCTATAGATATAGGACTGACGTATTGTCTATAGATATAGGACTGATGTATTGTCTATAGCCGTAGGACTGATGTAGGACTGACGTATTGTCTATAGATATAGGACTGATGTATTGTCTATAGATGTAGGACTGACGTATTGTCTATAGATATAGGACTGATGTATTGTCTATAGCCGTAGGACTGATGTAGGACTGACGTATTGTCTATAGATATAGGACTGATGTATTGTCTATAGATGTAGGACTGACGTATTGTCTTTAGATATAGGAGTGATAGATAATGAAACTAATATACATCTCTCTATGTGTGTGCAGGGCCATTGCTGAGAAAGTGAAGCACTGCCAGCCCAGAGTGCCTCCTACTGCCGTCTTCCAGGACTACATGCTACTCGCAGGTAGAACAACAGTAATTTAGACTGAGGTCTGTGTCCTTCCTGTCGTGGCCGTTCCAGAGCTGGTATTTATTACTGAGCTCTGTGTCCTTCCTGTCATGGCCGTTCCAGGGCTGGTATTTATTACTGAGCTCTGTCTCCTTCCTGTCATGGCCGTTCCAGGGCTGGTATTTATTACTGAGCTCTGTGTCCTTCCTGTCGTGGCCGTTCCAGGGCTGGTATTTATTACTGAGCTCTGTCTCCTTCCTGTCATGGCCGTTCCAGGGCTGGTATTTATTAGTGAGCTCTGTGTCCTTCCTGTCGTGGCCGTTCCAGGGCTGGTATTTATTACTGAGCTCTGTCTCCTTCCTGTCGTGGCCGTTCCAGGGCTGGTATTTATTACTGAGCTCTGTGTCCTTCCTGTCATGGCCGTTCCAGGGCTGGTATTTATTACTGAGCTCTGTGTCCTTCCTGTCATGGCCGTTCCAGGGCTGGTATTTATTACTGAGCTCTGTGTCCTTCCTGTCATGGCCGTTCCAGGGCTGGTATTTATTACTGAGCTCTGTGTCCTTCCTGTCGTTGGCCGTTCCAGGGCTGGTATTTATTACTGAGCTCTGTGTCCTTCCTGTCGTTGGCCGTTCCAGGGCTGGTATTTATTACTGAGCTCTGTGTCCTTCCTGTCGTGGCCGTTCCAGGGCTGGTATTTATTACTGAGCTCTGTGTCCTTCCTGTCGTGGCCGTTCCAGGGCTGGTATTTATTACTGAGCTCCTTCCTGTCGTTGGCCGTTCCAGGGCTGGTATTTATTACTGAGCTCTGTGTCCTTCCTGTCGTTGGCCGTTCCAGGGCTGGTATTTATTACTGAGCTCTGTGTCCTTCCTGTCGTGGCCGTTCCAGGGCTGGTATTTATTACTGAGCTCTGTCTCCTTCCTGTCGTTGGCCGTTCCAGGGCTGGTATTTATTACTGAGCTCTGTCTCCTTCCTGTCGTTGGCCGTTCCAGGGCTGGTATTTATTACTGAGCTCTGTGTCCTTCCTGTCGTGGCCGTTCCAGGGCTGGTATTTATTACTGAGCTCTGTGTCCTTCCTGTCATGGCCGTTCCAGGGCTGGTATTTATTACTGAGCTCTGTGTCCTTCCTGTCGTGGCCGTTCCAGGGCTGGTATTTATTACTGAGCTCTGTGTCCTTCCTGTCGTTGGCCGTTCTAGGGCTGGTATTTATTACTGAGCTCTGTGTCCTTCCTGTCATGGCCGTTCCAGGGCTGGTATTTATTACTGAGCTCTGTGTCCTTCCTGTCATGGCCGTTCCAGGGCTGGTATTTATTATTGAGCTCTGTGTCCTTCCTGTCGTTGGCCGTTCCAGGGCTGGTATTTATTATTGAGCTCTGTGTCCTTCCTGTCGTTGGCCGTTCCAGGGCTGGTATTTATTACTGAGCTCTGTGTCCTTCCTGTCATGGCCGTTCCAGGGCTGGTATTTATTATAAAGCCTTGCAGAGTAGACGTGCTGGTCTAGGATCAGTTCTGCATTTTTTTTTAGATAATACTGAATATAATGGAGTAGACCGGGAGGACCTGATCCTAGACCTGTTCTGAGATGTACCCTTCTCAGTCACGGTAGCACTGATGAATAGTAGCAGCAGACCACTGACCAGCTTTTTTATTTGACCTTTTATTTGACCTTTTATTTAACTAGGCAATTCAGTTAGGAAACAAATGTTTATTTTCAATGACAGTGGGTTACGGTGGGCAGAACGACAGATTTATACCTCGTCAGCTCAAGGGGATTCGATCTTGCAACCTTTCGGGTTACTAGGACAACTCTCTAACCATTAGGCTACCTGCAGTACCCCCTCTAACCACAGCTTGATCATATATTTTTTGTGTCACAGGTCTGGAGCCGTTCCGGATCGGTCCGTACACTGCCCCCCCCCCCCTCTAACCACTAGGCTCCCTGCCCCCCCCCCTCTAACCACTAGGCTCCCTGCCCCCCCCCCCCCCCCACAGGTCTGGAGCCGTTCCGGATCGGTCCGTACACTGCCCCCCCCCCCCTCTAACCACTAGGCTCCCTGCCCCCCCCCTCGAACCACTTGGCTCCCCTGCCCCCCCCCCCCACAGGTCTGGAGCCGTTCCGGATCGGTCCGTACACTGCCCCCCCCCCCCCCTCTAACCACTAGGCTCCCTGCAGTACCCCCTCTAACCACAGATCATATATGTTGTGTGTCACAGGTCTGGAGCCGTTCCGGATTGGTCCGTACACTAACTTCGTCAACATCGGCGAGCGTTGCAACGTGGCTGGATCGAGGAAGTTCGCCAAGTTGATCATGTCGGGAAACTACGAGGTGAACCGTCTCCCGTTATCCTCCTCGTGATGCCACCTGAATTTAAAAACCCCAGCCGAATACAGATTGCATGATCATTGTAGCGAGCAATATCTTCTCTTCTGTACCCATGTCTCGTGTACCCGGGCCATGTTCAGTAGGGCACACCGTATCAAAACGTTTTGAAACTAAAACTAAATGATGACTTATTCGACAAGTTCAGGTAGTTCCTCCCTGTTTCAGTCTATCTTCTTGTGTTTGGTGCATATTAAACACAACCCTGTGACTCAACGTGTACCGTGTCCCTGTCTGTGAACCGCTCCCTGTCTGTGAACCCTGTCTGTGAACCCTGTCTGTGAACCGGTCCCTGTCTGTGACCCGCTCCCTGTCTGTGACCCGCTCCCTGTCTGTGTACCACTCCCTGTCTGTGTACCACTCCCTGTCTGTGAACCACTCCCTGTCTGTGACCCGCTCCCTGTCTGTCTCCAGGAGGCGTTGAGCATAGCCAAGACCCAGGTGGAGATGGGAGCCCAGGTGTTGGACATCAACATGGATGAAGGGATGCTGGAGGGTCCTGCCGCCATGGCCCGGTTCTGCTGTCTCATAGCCTCCGAGCCTGACATCGCCAGGGTAGGAATCCACTGGACATTTCAAAAAGATAGATACCTGCGCACTCTCACGTTTTAATCATGTTTTCTAAACCATTTCCTGTGATACTGTACCAGAGAGGTAATGTCACTGAGCTACAGGAAGCAGAACCACATCGTTGAAGTGCTGGGAGATACAGGGGAAACAGGACCACTCTAAGAACAGAGTTCATCTATAGAATAAGTCCTTTAGACCCTTTACTAAAGCTGAAGTTCACTTACCCAGCTCTCCTAGCTGTCCTCTGAATCCTCCTCTCTCTCTCCTCTCCTAGGTACCTCTGTGTATAGACTGGTCTAACTTCCAGGTGTCCTCCCCTCTCTCTCTCCTCTCCTAGGTACCTCTGTGTATAGACTGGTCTAACTTCCAGGTGTCCTCCTCTCTCTCTCTCCTCTCCTAGGTACCTCTGTGTATAGACTGGTCTAACTTCCAGGTGTCCTCTCTCTCCTCTCCTAGGTGCCTCTGTGTATAGACTGGTCTAACTTCCAGGTGTCCTCTCTCTCTCTCTCCTCTCCTAGGTACCTCTGTGTATAGACTGGTCTAACTTCCAGGTCTCTCTCTCTCTCTCTCTCTCCTAGGTACCTCTGTGTATAGACTGGTCTAACTTCCAGGTGTCCTCTCTCTCTCTCTCCTCTCCTAGGTACCTCTGTGTATAGACTGGTCTAACGTCCAGGTGTCCTCTCTCTCCTCTCCTCTCCTAGGTACCTCTGTGTTTAGACTGGTCTAACTTCCAGGTGTCCTCCTCTCTCTCTCTCCTCTCCTAGGTACCTCTGTGTATAGACTGGTCTAACTTCCAGGTGTCCTCTCTCTCTCTCCTCTCCTAGGTACCTCTGTGTATAGACTCGTCTAACTTCCAGGTGTCCTCCTCTCTCTCTCTCCTCTCCTAGGTACCTCTGTGTATAGACTCGTCGAACTTCGAGGTGATCAAGGCGGGACTGAAGTGTTGTCAGGGGAAGTGTATCGTGAACAGCATCAGTCTGAAGGAAGGAGAAGAAGAGTTTCTCCAGAGAGCTACGACTGTTAGACGTTACGGGGCTGCCGTGGTTGTTATGGCGTTCGACGAGGAGGGTCAGGTGAGACTGACAGCTGGAAAGGAGATGGTAGGACGTACAGCGGCAAGAAAAAGTATGTGAACCCTTTGGAAATACCTGGATTTCTGCGTAAATTAGTCATCAAATTTGATCTGATCTTCATCTAAGTCACAACAATAGACAAACCCAGTCCGCTTAAACTAATAACACACAAATGATTGTATTTTTCTTGTCTATATTGAATACATCATTTAAACATTCACAGCGTAGGTTGGAGAAAGTATGTGAACTCCCGAGGCTAATGACTTTTCCAAAAGCTAATTGGAGTCAGGAGTCAGCTGACCTGGAGTCCAATCAATGAGATGAGATTGGAGATGTTGGTTAGAGCTGTCTTGCCCTATAAAAAACACTCACAAAATTTGAGTTTGCTTTTCACAAGAAGCACGGCCTGATGTGAACCATGCCTCGAACAAAAGAGATCTCAGAAGACGGAAGATTAATTGTTGACTTGCATAAAGCTGGAAAGGATTACAAAGTATCTCTAAAAGCCTCGATGTTCATCAGTCCAAGGGAAGACAAATCGTCTATAAATGGAGAAAGTTCAGCACTGTTGCTACTCTCCCTAGGAGTGGCCGTCCTGCAAAGATGACTGCAAGAGCACAGTGCAGAACGCTCAATGAGGTTAAGAAGAATCCTAGAGTGTCAGCTGAAGACTTACAGAAATCTCTGGAACATGCTAACATCTCTGTTGACGAGTCTACGATACGTAAAACACGAAACAAGAATGGTGTTCATGGGAGGATACCACAGAAGAAGCCACTGCTGTCCAAAAAACACATTGCTGCACGTCTGAAGTTTACAAAAGAGCACCTGGATGTTCCACAGCGCTACTGGCAAAATATTCTGTGGACAGATGATACTACAGTTGAGTTGTTTGGAAGGAACACACAACACTATGTGTGGAGAAAAAAAGACACAGCACACCAACATCAAAACCTCATCCCAACTGTAAAGTCTGGTGGAGGGAGCATCATGGTTTGGGGCTGCTTTGCTGCCTCAGGGCCTGGACAGCTTGCTATCATTGATGGAAAAATGAATTCCCAAGTTTATCGAGACATTTTGCAGGAGAACGTAACGCTATCTGTCCGCCAATTGAAGCTCAACAGAAGTTGGGTGATGCAACAAGACAACGACCCAAAACACAGAAGTAAATCAACAACAGAATGGCTTCAACAGAAGAAAATACACCTTCTGGAGTGGCCCAGTCAGAGTCCTGACCTCAACCTGATGGAGATGCTGTGGCCTGACCTCAAGAGAGCAGTTCACACCAGACATCCCAAGAACATTGCTGAACTGAAACAGTTTTGTAAAGAGGAACGGTCCAGAATTCCTCCTGACCGTTGTGCAGGTCTGATACACAACTACAGAAAACATTTGGTTGAGGTTATTGCTGCCAAAGGAGGGTCAACCAGTTATTAAATCCAAGGGTTCACATACTTTTCCCACCCTGCACTGTGAATGTTTACACGGTGTGTTCAATAAAGACATGAAGACATATTGTTTGTCTGTTTATTAGTTTGTCTATTGTTGTGACCTAGATGAAGATCAGATCAAATTTTATTTTTTAATTTTATGACCCAATTTATGCAGAAATCCAAGTACATTCCTAGAGGGGGGGGGGGACAGGATGTAGGTGGGGTGGGGTTCCATCCTGTGCTGCTGTGGGTGCTTGGCAGACTACTACTCCTACGACAGGGGATTGGAACCCGTTACCTCATGGATAAAAGACTGTTGTCCGGGAAACAGTCTTCTCTGGTTCCTACAGGCTACTGAGACGGAGCGCAAGGTCGAGATCTGCAGCAGAGCCTATCGTCTCCTGGTAACTCAAGTGGGCTTTGACCCCAACGACATCATCTTTGACCCCAACATCCTGACCATCGGCACGGGCATGGAGGAACACGGCGAGTACGCCATCAACTTCATCCGAGCCACCAGGCTCATCAAGGTCAGTTGAGACCGGGGTCGTGTTTCTGCTAACGCGGTCACAACACTGCTTCTTGTTTGTCACTCTCAGGGGGATTTCCTATGGGACTGTGTCTTTCTGTATTGATAGCAGTGGTGATGTCCCAGCACTCAGCTGTCCAGGGTCTGCCTGGGACAGGAGATGGATCTCTCCTCAGGGGGATTTCATAGCAGTGGTGATGTCCCAGCACTCAGCTGTCCAGGGTCTGTCTGGGACAGGAGATGGATCTCTCCTCAGGGGGATTTCATAGCAGTGGTGATGTCCCAGCACTCAGCTGTCCAGGGTCTGTCTGGGACAGGAGATGGATCTCTCCTCAGGGGGATTTCATAGCAGTGGTGATGTCCCAGCACTCAGCTGTCCAGGGTCTGTCTGAGACAGGAGATGGATCTCTCCTCAGGGGGATTTCATAGCAGTGGTGATGTCCCAGCACTCAGCTGTCCAGGGTCTGTCTGGGACAGGAGATGGATCTCTCCTCAGGGGGATTTCATAGCAGTGGTGATGTCCCAGCACTCAGCTGTCCAGGGTCTGCCTGGGACAGGAGATGGATCTCTCCTCAGGGGGATTTCATAGCAGTGGTGATGTCCCAGCACTCAGCTGTCCAGGGTCTGTCTGGGACAGGAGATGGATCTCTCCTCAGGGGGATTTCATAGCAGTGGTGATGTCCCAGCACTCAGCTGTCCAGGGTCTGTCTGGGACAGGAGATGGATCTCACTTCAGGGGGATTTCAAACACCATGCATGGCAGTGTGGGCTTCCAGGCTTTCATGTACTGACCCATACTGTGTTTTCTGTAGGAGTCTTTACCTGGGGTCAGATTCAACCTGTCCTTTTAACAGTATATATATACTACAGTATATACTATTTATATATATATTCTCTACAGGAGTTGTTGCCTGGGGCCAGGATCAGTGGAGGCCTGTCCAACCTGTCCTTCTCCTTCAGAGGCATGGAGGTCATCAGAGAGGCCATGCATGGAGCCTTCCTCTACCACGCCATCAAGGTAGGTGGAGTCTTCCTCTACCACGCCATCAAGGTAGGTGGAGTCTTCCTCTACCACGCCATCAAGGTAGGTGGAGTCTTCCTCTACCACGCCATCAAGGTAGGTGGAGCCTTCCTCTACCACGCCATCAAGGTAGGTGGAGCCTTCCTCTACCACGCCATCAAGGTAGGTGGAGTCTTCCTCTACCACGCCATCAAGGTAGGTGGAGTCTTCCTCTACCACGCCATCAAGGTAGGTGGAGTCTTCCTCTACCACGCCATCAAGGTAGGTGGAGTCTTCCTCTACCGCTCCATCAAGGTAGGTGGAGCCTTCCTCTACCACGCCATCAAGGTGGGTGGAGTCTTCCTCTATCACGCCATCAAGGTAGGTGGAGTCTTCCTCTACCACGCCATCAAGGTAGGTGGAGCCTTCCTCTATCACGCCATCAAGGTAGGTGGAGCCTTCCTCTATCACGCCATCAAGGTAGGTGGAGCCTTCCTCTATCACGCCATCAAGGTAGGTGGAGTCTTCCTCTACCACGCCATCAAGGTAGGTGGAGCCTTCCTCTACCACGCCATCAAGGTGGGTGGAGTCTTCCTCTATCACGCCATCAAGGTGGGTGGAGTCTTCCTCTATCACGCCATCAAGGTAGGTGGAGTCTTCCTCTACCACGCCATCAAGGTAGGTGGAGCCTTCCTCTACCACGCCATCAAGGTGGGTGGAGTCTTCCTCTATCACGCCATCAAGGTGGGTGGAGTCTTCCTCTATCACGCCATCAAGGTGGGTGGAGTCTTCCTCTATCACGCCATCAAGGTGGGTGGAGTCTTCCTCTATCACGCCATCAAGGTAGGTGGAGCCTTCCTCTACCACGCCATCAAGGTGGGTGGAGTCTTCCTCTCACGCCATCAAGGGAGGTGGAGCCTTCCTCTATCACGCCATCAAGGTAGGTCGACATCTAGCTAGCTACCGGCCCTACTACGTTACCACTGCATGAGTCAGCCAGTGGCTATCGGCATCTAGCTAGCTACCGGCCCTACTACGTTAGCACTGCATGAGTCAGCCAGTGGCTATCGGCATCTAGCTAGCTACCGGCCCTACTACGTTACCACTGCATGAGTCAGCCAGTGGCTATCGGCATCTAGCTAGCTACCGACCCTATTACGTTAGCCAGTGGCTATCGACATCTAGCTAGCTACGGCCCTACTACGTTACCACTGCATGAGTCAGCCAGTGGCTATCGGCATCTAGCTAGCTACCGACCCTATTACGTTAGCCAGTGGCTATCGACATCTAGCTAGCTACGGCCCTACTACGTTACCACTGCATGAGTCAGCCAGTGGCTATCGGCATCTAGCTAGCTACCGGCCCTACTACGTTAGCACTGCATGAGTCAGCCAGTGGCTATCGGCATCTAGCTAGCTACCGGCCCTACTACGTTACCACTGCATGAGTCAGCCAGTGGCTATCGGCATCTAGCTAGCTACCGACCCTATTACGTTAGCCAGTGGCTATCGACATCTAGCTAGCTACGGCCCTACTACGTTACCACTGCATGGGTCAGCCAGTGGCTATCGACATCTAGCTAGCTACCGACCCTATTACGTTAGCCAGTGGCTATCGACATCTAGCTAGCTACGGCCCTACTACGTTACCACTGCATGAGTCAGCCAGTGGCTTTCGACATCTAGCTAGCTACGGCCCTATTACTTTAGCCAGTGGCTATCGACATCTAGCTAGCTACCGGCCCTACTACGTTAGCCAGTGGCTATCGACATCTAGCTAGCTACGGCCCTACTACGTTAGCCAGTGGCTATCGACATCTAGCTAGCTACCGGCCCTACTACGTTAGCCAGTGGCTATCGACATCTAGCTAGCTACGGCCCTATTACGTTAGCCAGTGGCTATCGACATCTAGCTAGCTACCGGCCCTACTACGTTAGCCAGTGGCTATCGACATCTAGCTAGCTACGGCCCTACTACGTTACCACTGCATGAGTCAGCCAGTGGCTATCGACATCTAGCTAGCTACCGGCCCTACTACGTTAGCCAGTGGCTATCGACATCTAGCTAGCTACGGCCCTATTACGTTAGCCAGTGGCTATCGACATCTAGCTAGCTACCGGCCCTACTACGTTAGCCAGTGGCTATCGACATCTAGCTAGCTACGGCCCTACTACGTTACCACTGCATGAGTCAGCCAGTGGCTATCGACATTTAGCTAGCTACCGGCCCTACTACGTTAGCCAGTGGCTATCGACATCTAGCTAGCTACGGCCCTACTACGTTACCACTGCATGAGTAACCCTGTTGTCCTGCTGTCTCCTATAGGACGGTATGGACATGGGCATAGTGAACGCTGGCAGCCTGCCTGTCTATGATGATATTGACAAGGAGCTCCTGCTCATGTGCGAGAATCTCATCTGGAACAAAGACCCGGAGGCCACAGAGAAACTACTGCTGTACGCACAGGTATATGGTTTACACACTACAGTACATATCCTAGTATAACAGGTATATGGTTTACACAGTACAGTACATATCCTAGTATAACAGGTATATGGTTTACACAGTACAGTACATATCCTAGTATAACAGGTATATGGTTTACACAGTACAGTACATATCCTAGTATAACTGCTGCTGCTGTACGCACAGGTATATGGTTTACACACTACAGTACATATCCTAGTATAACAGGTATATGGTTTACACAGTACAGTACATATCCTAGTATAACAGGTATATGGTTTACACAGTACAGTACATATCCTAGTATAACAGGTATATGGTTTACACAGTACAGTACATATCCTAGTATAACAGGTATATGGTTTACACAGTACAGTACATATCCTAGTAAACATACTGTGCCTGTATGCACAGGTATATGATTTACACAGTACAGTACATATCCTAGTATAACTTACTGTGCTTGTAGTCACAGGTATATGGTTTACACAGTACAGTACATATCCTAGTATAACATACTGTGCCTGTATGCACAGGTATATGATTTACACAGTACAGTACATATCCTAGTATAACTTACTGTGCTTGTAGTCACAGGTATATGGTTTACACAGTACAGTACATATCCTAGTATAACTTACTGTGCTTGTATGCAACGGTACATTGCCTTCGGGAAAGAATTCAGACCCCTTCGACTTTTCCCACATTTTGTTACGTTACAGCCTTATTCTAAAATGGATTAAAGATTATTTTCCCTCAGCGATCTACACACAATATCCCTTAATGACAAAGCGAAAACGTGTTTTTTTAGAAATGTTGCCAAATTTGTTCAACAGAAATATCTTATTTATGTAAGTATTCAGACCCTTTGCTATGACACTCTAAATTGAGCTCAGGTGCATCCTGTTTCCATTGATCATCCTTGAGATGTTTCTACAACTTGATTGGAGTCCACCTGTGGTAAATTAAATTGATTGGACATGATTTGGAAGGTACACACCTGTCTATATAAGGTCCCACAGTTGACAGTGAATGTCAGAGCAAAAACCAAGCCAGGTCGATGGAATTGTCAGTAGAGCTCCAAGACTGGATTGTGTCGAGGCACAGATCTGGGGAAGGGTACCAAAACATTTCTGCAGCATTGAAGGTCCCCAAGAACACAGTGGCCTCCATCATTCTTAAATGTAAGAAGTTTTGAACCACCAAGACTCTTCCTAGAGCTGGCCGCCCGGACAAACTGAGGAATCGGGGGAGAAGGGCCTTGGTCAGGGAGGGGACCAAGAACCCGGTGGTCCCTCTGACAGAGCTCTAGAGTTCCCCTGTGGAGATGGGAGTAACTTCCAGAAGGACAACCATCTCTGTAGCACTCCACCAATCAGACCTTTATGGTAGAGTGGCCAGACGGAAGCCACTCCTCAGTAAAAGGCACATGACTGTCAGACCATGAGAAACAAGATTCTCTGGTCTGATGAAACCAAGATTGAACTCTTTGACCTGAATGCCAAGCGTCACGTCTGGAGGAAACCTGCCACCATCCCTACGGTGAAGCATGGTGGTAGCAGAATCATGCTGTGGGGATGTTTTTCAGTGGCAGGGACTGGGAGACTAGTCAGGATCGAGGGAAAGATGAACAGAGCAAAGTTCAGAGATCCTTGATGAAAATTTGCTCCAGAGCGCTCAGGACCTCAGACTGGGGTGAAGGTTCACCTTCCAACAGGACAATGACTCTAAACACACAGCCAAGACAACGCAGGAGTGGCTTCGAGACAAGTCTTTGAATGTCCTTGAGTGGCCCAGCCAGAGCCCGGACTTGAACCCGATCGAACATCTCTGGAGAGACCTGAAAATAGCTGTGCAGCGACACTCCCCATCCAACCTGACAGAGCTTGAGAGGATCTACAGAGAAGAATGGGAGAAACTCCCCAAATACAGGTGTGCCAAGCTTGTTGTGTCATACCCACGAAGAATCAAGGCTGTAATCGCTGCCAAAGGTGCTTTAACAAAGTACTTAGTAAAGGGTCTGAATACTTATGTAAACTAGCAAACATAAAAAAAAACTGTTTTTGCTTTGTCATTATGGGGTGTATTGTGTGTAGATTGATGAGGAAAATAAACAATACATTTTAGAATAAGGCTGTAATGTAACAAATGTGGAAGAAGTCAAGTGGTCTGAATACTTGCCAAAGGCTCTGCATATGGTTTACACACTACAGTACATATCCTAGTATAACGTACTGTGCCGGTATGCAACAGGTTTGTGCTTTACACACAGTACATATTCTGCTATATGAACAGGTACATACTGGTCCACCTGGTTAACACAGTACATATTCTGCTATATGAACAGGTACATACTGGTCCACCTGGTTAACACAGTACATATTCTGCTGTATGAACAGGTACATACTGGTCCACCTGGGTAACACAGTACATATTCTGCTATATGAACAGGTACATACTGGTCCACCTGGTTAACACAGTACATATTCTGCTGTATGAACAGGTACATACTGGTCCACCTGGTTAACACAGTACATATTCTGCTGTATGAACAGGTATATACTGGTCCACCTAGTTAACACAGTACATATTCTGCTATATGAACAGGTACATACTGGTACACCTGGTTAGCACAGTACATATTCTGCTGTATGAACAGGTATATACTGGTCCACCTGGTTAACACAGTACATATTCTGCTGTATGAACAGGTACATACTGGTCCACCTGGGTAACACAGTACATATTCTGCTGTATGAACAGGTACATACTGTTCCACCTGGGTAACACAGTACATATTCTGCTGTATGAACAGGTACATACTGTTCCACCTGGGTAACACAGTACATATATTGCTGTATGAACAGGTACATACTGTTCCACCTGGGTAACACAGTACATATTCTGCTGTATGAACAGGTACATACTGTTCCACCTGGGTAACACAGTACATATTCTGCTGTATGAACAGGTATATACTGGTCCACCTAGTTAACACAGTACATATTCTGCTGTATGAACAGGTACATACTGGTACACCTGGTTAGCACAGTACATATTCTGCTGTATGAACAGGTACATACTGGTCCACCTGGTTAACACAGTACATATTCTGCTGTATGAACAGGTATATACTGGTCCACCTAGTTAACACAGTACATATTCTGCCGTATGAACAGGTATATACTGGTCCACCTGGTTAACACAGTACATATTCTGCTGTATGAACAGGTACATACTGGTCCACCTGGTAAACACAGTACATGTCCTGTAACTCTGTGGCTGTATGTCCCTGCTCGCTGGGGTTACCTGATCCCTAGTACAGTATACTAGTTCCCATAGTTGTTCTCTGAAGAGAATCCTGTCGTTTTCAGAGCTGTGCCAAAGGAGGGAAGAAGGTGGTCCAGACGGATGAGTGGCGAGAGGGAACTGTGGAGGAGAGGCTGGAGTATGGGCTCATCAAGGTTAGTATAGTATGGGCTCATCAAGGTTAGTATAGTATGGGCTCATCAAGGTTAGTATAGTATGGGCTCATCAAGGTTAGTATAGTATGGGCTCATCAAGGTTAGTATAGTATGGGCTCATCAAGGTTAGTAGGAGAGAGGCTGGAGTATGGGCTCATCAAGGTTAGTATAGTATGGGCTCATCAAGGTTAGTATAGTATGGGCTCATCAAGGTTAGTAGGAGAGAGGCTGGAGTATGGGCTCGTCAAGGTTAGTATAGTATGGGCTCATCAAGGTTAGTAGGAGAGAGGCTGGAGTATGGGCTCATCAAGGTTAGTAGGAGAGAGGCTGGAGTATGGGCTCATCAAGGTTAGTATAGTATGGGCTCATCAAGGTTAGTATAGTGTGGGCTCATCGAGGTTAGTATAGTATGGGCTCATCAAGGTTAGTATAGTATGGGCTCATCAAGGTTAGTATAGTGTGGGCTCATCAAGGTTAGTAGGAGAGAGGCTGGAGTATGGGCTCATCAAGGTTAGTATAGTATGGGCTCATCAAGGTTAGTATAGTATGGGCTCATCAAGGTTAGTATAGTATGGGCTCATCAAGGTTAGTATAGTATGGGCTCATCAAGGTTAATATAGTATGGGCTCATCAAGGTTAGTAGGAGAGAGGCTGGAGTATGGGTTCATCAAGGTTAGTAGGAGAGAGGCTGGAGTATGGGGTCATCAAGGTTAGTATAGTATGGGTTCATCAAGGTTAGTAGGAGAGAGGCTGGAGTATGGGGTCATCAAGGTTAGTATAGTATGGGTTCATCAAGGTTAGTATAGTATGGGCTCATCAAGGTTAGTAGGAGAGAGGCTGGAGTATGGGCTCATCAAGGTTAGTAGGAGAGAGGCTGGAGTATGGGCTCATCAAGGTTAGTATAGTATGGGCTCATCAAGGTTAGTATAGTGTGGGCTCATCGAGGTTAGTATAGTATGGGCTCATCAAGGTTAGTATAGTATGGGCTCATCAAGGTTAGTATAGTGTGGGCTCATCAAGGTTAGTAGGAGAGAGGCTGGAGTATGGGCTCATCAAGGTTAGTATAGTATGGGCTCATCAAGGTTAGTATAGTATGGGCTCATCAAGGTTAATATAGTATGGGCTCATCAAGGTTAATATAGTATGGGCTCATCAAGGTTAATATAGTATGGGCTCATCAAGGTTAGTAGGAGAGAGGCTGGAGTATGGGTTCATCAAGGTTAGTAGGAGAGAGGCTGGAGTATGGGGTCATCAAGGTTAGTATAGTATGGGTTCATCAAGGTTAGTATAGTATGGGTTCATCAAGGTTAGTAGGAGAGATGCTGATGCTCCAGATACTCAACTAGTCTAAAGAAGGCCAGTTTATGGCTTCTTTAACTTCTTCTGGCTGCAGCCCGACGTCGGTACACTTATGACAACAGCCAGCTCAAGTGCAGGGCGCGAAATTCAAAATATATATTTTTTAAATATTTAACTTTCACACATTAACAAGTCCAATACAGCATATGAAAGGTACACATCTTGTGAATCCAGCCAACATGTCCGATTTTTAAAATGTTTTACAGCGAAAACACCACGTATATTTATGTTAGCTCACCACCAAATACAAAAAAGGACAGACATTTTTCACAGCACAGGTAGCATGCACAAAGCCAACCTAACTAACCAAGAACCAACCAAACTAACCAACAAACAACTTCATCAGATGACAGTCTTATAACATGTTATTCAATAAATCTATGTTTTGTTCGAAAAATGTGCATATTTCAGGTATAAATCATAGTTTACATTGCAGCTACAATCAGAAATTGCACCGAAAGCAGACAGAATAATTACAGACACCAACGCCAAATAACTAAATACTCATCATAAAACATTTCTGAAAAATACATAGTGTACAGCAATTGAAAGACAGGCATCTTGTGATTCCAGACAATATTTCCGATTTATCAAGTGTTTTACAGCGAAAACACAATATAGCGTTATATTAGCTTACCACAATAGCCAAAAACACAAGCAATTTCCCAGTAGCAAAAGTAAGCGATCGTAACAAACAAGCAAAAGATATATAATTTTTTACTAACCTTGATTTTCTTCCTCAGATGACAGTCCTATAACATCAGGTTATACATACACTTATGTTTTGTTCGAAAATGTGCATATTTAGAGCTGAAATCAATGGTTACACATTGTGCTAACTTAGCTACTTTTTCCCACTACGTCCGGATTTTTCCTGACACTTTTTCTGACACACATATTCTGACCAAATAGCTATTCATAAACATAACAAAAAAATACATGTTGTATAGGAAATGATAGATCCATTAGTTCTTAATGAAATCGCAGTGTTAGAATTCTAAAAATAACTTCATTACGATATGCAGCTTCGGTATAGCTTAGAGTACCCAAACGTTGGGCGCCCACGACTAGTTCACATGTACGACAGATATATGAAATAGCATCAAAAAATGTTTCTTACTTTTGCTGATCTTTCATCAGAATGTTGGACAAGGTGTCCTTTGTCCAGAACAATCGTTGTTTGGATTTAGAACGGCAACTTTCCCTCTTCATTTAGCAAGCGCACTAGCCAAGTGGCACGGATCTCTCCATCGTCAACAAAGTCAGAGAACGGAACACGGCAAAACTCCCGAAAAAATTTCAATAATCTGATTAAACTATATTGAAAAAACATACTTTACGATGATATGGTCACATGTATCAAATAAAATCAAAGCCGGAGATAGTAGTCGTCCATAACGGCAGCTAAACAGAAGGCAATCCCACTGTCCACCTCGCGCTCCCCAGAGTACCGGAAATGAGGGACACGTCATACAAAGAGCTTGTATTCCACTTCAGACCAAGATAAACACTAAATTTCTTCTCTCACAGCCTCTTGACATCCAGGGGAAGGTCTATGAAGTGCACGTAGACTCTTACGTATCATGCCCATGTATAGGCAGGAAGAAGAACAGAGCCTCGATTTCAGGCTTTCCACTTCCTGGTCAGGAAGTTTGTGCCAAATGAGTTCTGTTTGACTCACAGATATAATTCAAACGGTTTTAGAAACTAGAGAGTGTTTTCTATCCAATAGTAATAATAATATGCATATTGTACGAGCAAGAATTGAGTACGAGGCCGTTTGAAATGGGCACCTTTAATCAGAGCTACTCAATACTGCCCCTGCAGCCATAAAAAGTTAATAAGGACAACAGTTTTCAGTCATGCTAACATAATTACAAAAGGGTTTTCTAATGATAAATTAGCCTTTTAAAATGATAAACTTGGATTAGCTAACACAACGTGCCATTGGAACACAGGAGTGATGGTTGCTGATAATGGGCCTCTGTAGATATTCCATTAAAAATCTGATGTTTCCAGCTACGATACTACACTGTATTTCTGATCAATTTGATGTCATTTTAATGGACAAAAAAATTTGCTTTTCTTTCAAAAACAAGGACCCCAAACTTTTGAACAGTAGTGTATATCTAATAAAAAATGTTTTTGTCAAAACTGTACCGATAAATGTAAGGTACAAATCTCCCTCTTTCTCCATCACAATTACTATCGATATCCCTTCTGTCTCTCTCACTGTTTCCAGGGTATAGATAAGTATGTGGTAGAGGATACAGAGGAGGCCAGGTCCCAGGCTGAGCTCTATCCGAGGCCCCTACACGTCATCGAGGGGCCCCTGATGAACGGCATGAAGGTGGTGGGGGACCTGTTTGGAGCTGGGAAGATGTTCCTACCTCAGGTAGGGGGGGAAGAGATGGAGGAGTGCACAGATCCTAGATATCCTCAGGTAGGGGAGAAGAGATATCCTCAGGTAGGAGGGAAGAGATAGGAGTGCACAGATCCTAGATATCCTCAGGTAGGGGGGAAGAGATATCCTCAGGTAGGAGGGAAGAGATTTCCTCAGGTAGGAGGGAAGAGAGAGAGGAGTGCACAGATCCTAGATATCCTCAGGTAGGAGGGGGAAGAGATATATCCTCAGGTAGGAGGGGGAAGAGATATATCCTCAGGTAGGAGGGGGAAGAGAGATATCCTCAGGTAGGAGGGAAGAGATTTCCTCAGGTAGGAGGGGGAAGAGATATCCTCAGGTAGGGGGGAAGAGATATCCTCAGGTAGGGGGGAAGAGATATATCCTCAGGTAGGAGGGAAGAGAGAGAGGAGTGCACAGATCCTAGATATCCTCAGGTAGGAGGGGGAAGAGATATAACCTCAGGTAGGAGGGGGAAGAGATATATCCTCAGGTAGGAGGGGGAAGAGATATATCCTCAGGTAGGAGGGGGAAGAGATATCCTCAGGTAGGGGGGAAGAGATATCCTCAGGTAGGGGGGAAGAGATATCCTCAGGTAGGAGGGAAGAGAGAGAGGAGTGCACAGATCCTAGATATCCTCAGGTAGGAGGGGGAAGAGATATATCCTCAGGTAGGAGGGGGAAGAGATATATCCTCAGGTAGGAGGGGGAAGAGATATATCCTCAGGTAGGAGGGGGAAGAGATATATCCTCAGGTAGGAGGGGAAGAGATATATCCTCAGGTAGGAGGGGGAAGAGATATATCCTCAGGTAGGAGGGGGAAGAGATATATCCTCAGGTAGGAGGGGGAAGAGATATATCCTCAGGTAGGAGGGGGAAGAGATATATCCTCAGGTAGGAGGGGGAAGAGATATATCCTCAGGTAGGAGGGGAAGAGATATATCCTCAGGTAGGAGGGGGAAGAGATATCCTCAGGTAGGAGGGAAGAGAGAGAGGAGTGCACAGATCCTAGATATCCTCAGGTAGGAGGGGGAAGAGATATATCCTCAGGTAGGAGGGGGAAGAGATATATCCTCAGGTAGGAGGGGGAAGAGATATATCCTCAGGTAGGAGGGGGAAGAGATATATCCTCAGGTAGGAGGGGAAGAGATATATCCTCAGGTAGGAGGGGAAGAGATATATCCTCAGGTAGGAGGGGGAAGAGATATATCCTCAGGTAGGAGGGGGAAGAGATATATCCTCAGGTAGGAGGGGGAAGAGATATATCCTCAGGTAGGAGGGGGAAGAGATATATCCTCAGGTAGGAGGGGGAAGAGATATATCCTCAGGTAGGAGGGGGAAGAGATATATCCTCAGGTAGGAGGGGGAAGAGATATATCCTCAGGTAGGAGGGGGAAGAGATATATCCTCAGGTAGGAGGGGGAAGAGATATCCTCAGGTAGGAGGGGGAAGACATATCCTCAGGTAGGGGGGGGAGAGATATATCCTCAGGTAGGAGGGGGAAGAGATATATCCTCAGGTAGGAGGGGGAAGAGATATATCCTCAGGTAGGAGGGGGAAGAGATATCCTCAGGTAGGAGGGGGAAGAGATATCCTCAGGTAGGAGGGGGAAGACATATCCTCAGGTAGGAGGGGGAAGACATATCCTCAGGTAGGAGGGGGAAGAGATATATCCTCAGGTAGGAGGGGGAAGAGATATATCCTCAGGTAGGAGGGGGAAGACATATCCTCAGGTAGGAGGGGGAAGACATATCCTCAGGTAGGGGGGGAAGAGATATATCCTCAGGTAGGAGGGGGAAGAGATATATCCTCAGGTAGGAGGGGGAAGAGATATCCTCAGGTAGGGGGGAAGAGATATCCTCAGGTAGGGGGGAAGAGATATCCTCAGGTAGGAGGGAAGAGAGAGAGGAGTGCACAGATCCTAGATATCCTCAGGTAGGAGGGGGAAGAGATATATCCTCAGGTAGGAGGGGGAAGAGATATATCCTCAGGTAGGAGGGGAAGAGATATATCCTCAGGTAGGAGGGGGAAGAGATATATCCTCAGGTAGGAGGGGGAAGAGATATATCCTCAGGTAGGAGGGGGAAGAGATATATCCTCAGGTAGGAGGGGGAAGAGATATATCCTCAGGTAGGAGGGGGAAGAGATATATCCTCAGTTAGGAGGGGGAAGAGATATATCCTCAGGTAGGAGGGGGAAGAGATATATCCTCAGGTAGGAGGGGAAGAGATATATCCTCAGGTAGGAGGGGGAAGAGATATCCTCAGGTAGAAGGGAAGAGAGAGAGGAGTGCACAGATCCTAGATATCCTCAGGTAGGAGGGGAAAGAGATATATCCTCAGGTAGGAGGGGGAAGAGATATATCCTCAGGTAGGAGGGGGAAGAGATATATCCTCAGGTAGGAGGGGGAAGAGATATATCCTCAGGTAGGAGGGGGAAGAGATATATCCTCAGGTAGGAGGGGAAGAGATATATCCTCAGGTAGGAGGGGGAAGAGATATATCCTCAGGTAGGAGGGGGAAGAGATATATCCTCAGGTAGGAGGGGGAAGAGATATATCCTCAGGTAGGAGGGGGAAGAGATATATCCTCAGGTAGGAGGGGGAAGAGATATATCCTCAGGTAGGAGGGGGAAGAGATATATCCTCAGGTAGGAGGGGGAAGAGATATATCCTCAGGTAGGAGGGGGAAGAGATATATCCTCAGGTAGGAGGGGGAAGACATATCCTCAGGTAGGGGGGGGAAGAGATATCCTCAGGTAGGAGGGGGAAGAGATATATCCTCAGGTAGGAGGGGGAAGAGATATATCCTCAGGTAGGAGGGGGAAGAGATATCCTCAGGTAGGAGGGGGAAGACATATCCTCAGGTAGGAGGGGGAAGAGATATATCCTCAGGTAGGAGGGGGAAGAGATATATCCTCAGGTAGGAGGGGGAAGACATATCCTCAGGTAGGAGGGGGAAGACATATCCTCAGGTAGGGGGGGGAAGAGATATATCCTCAGGTAGGAGGGGGAAGAGATATATCCTCAGGTAGGAGGGGGAAGAGATATCCTCAGGTAGGGGGGAAGAGATATCCTCAGGTAGGAGGGAAGAGAGAGAGGAGTGCACAGATCCTAGATATCCTCAGGTAGGAGGGGGAAGAGATATATCCTCAGGTAGGAGGGGGAAGAGATATATCCTCAGGTAGGAGGGGGAAGAGATATATCCTCAGGTAGGAGGGGGAAGAGATATATCCTCAGGTAGGAGGGGAAGAGATATATCCTCAGGTAGGAGGGGGAAGAGATATATCCTCAGGTAGGAGGGGGAAGAGATATATCCTCAGGTAGGAGGGGGAAGAGATATATCCTCAGGTAGGAGGGGGAAGAGATATATCCTCAGGTAGGAGGGGGAAGAGATATATCCTCAGGTAGGAGGGGGAAGAGATATATCCTCAGGTAGGAGGGGAAGAGATATATCCTCAGGTAGGAGGGGGAAGAGATATCCTCAGGTAGGAGGGAAGAGAGAGAGGAGTGCACAGATCCTAGATATCCTCAGGTAGGAGGGGGAAGAGATATATCCTCAGGTAGGAGGGGGAAGAGATATATCCTCAGGTAGGAGGGGGAAGAGATATATCCTCAGGTAGGAGGGGGAAGAGATATATCCTCAGGTAGGAGGGGGAAGAGATATATCCTCAGGTAGGAGGGGAAGAGATATATCCTCAGGTAGGAGGGGAAGAGATATATCCTCAGGTAGGAGGGGGAAGAGATATATCCTCAGGTAGGAGGGGGAAGAGATATATCCTCAGGTAGGAGGGGGAAGAGATATATCCTCAGGTAGGAGGGGGAAGAGATATATCCTCAGGTAGGAGGGGGAAGAGATATATCCTCAGGTAGGAGGGGGGAGAGATATATCCTCAGGTAGGAGGGGGAAGAGATATATCCTCAGGTAGGAGGGGGAAGAGATATATCCTCAGGTAGGAGGGGGAAGAGATATATCCTCAGGTAGGAGGGGAAGAGATATATCCTCAGGTAGGAGGGGGAAGAGATATATCCTCAGGTAGGAGGGGGAAGAGATATATCCTCAGGTAGGAGGGGGAAGAGATATATCCTCAGGTAGGAGGGGGAAGAGATATATCCTCAGGTAGGAGGGGGAAGAGATATATCCTCAGGTAGGAGGGGAAGAGATATATCCTCAGGTAGGAGGGGGAAGAGATATCCTCAGGTAGGAGGGAAGAGAGAGAGGAGTGCACAGATCCTAGATATCCTCAGGTAGGAGGGGGAAGAGATATATCCTCAGGTAGGAGGGGGAAGAGATATATCCTCAGGTAGGAGGGGGAAGAGATATATCCTCAGGTAGGAGGGGGAAGAGATATATCCTCAGGTAGGAGGGGAAGAGATATATCCTCAGGTAGGAGGGGAAGAGATATATCCTCAGGTAGGAGGGGGAAGAGATATATCCTCAGGTAGGAGGGGGAAGAGATATATCCTCAGGTAGGAGGGGGAAGAGATATATCCTCAGGTAGGAGGGGGAAGAGATATATCCTCAGGTAGGAGGGGGAAGAGATATATCCTCAGGTAGGAGGGGGAAGAGATATATCCTCAGGTAGGAGGGGGAAGAGATATATCCTCAGGTAGGAGGGGGAAGAGATATATCCTCAGGTAGGAGGGGGAAGAGATATATCCTCAGGTAGGAGGGGGAAGAGATATATCCTCAGGTAGGAGGGGGAAGAGATATATCCTCAGGTAGGAGGGGGAAGAGATATATCCTCAGGTAGGAGGGGGAAGAGATATATCCTCAGGTAGGAGGGGGAAGAGATATATCCTCAGGTAGGAGGGGGAAGAGATATATCCTCAGGTAGGAGGGGGAAGAGATATATCCTCAGGTAGGAGGGGGAAGAGATATATCCTCAGGTAGGAGGGGGAAGAGATATATCCTCAGGTAGGAGGGGGAAGAGATATATCCTCAGGTAGGAGGGGGAAGAGATATATCCTCAGGTAGGAGGGGGAAGAGATATATCCTCAGGTAGGGGGGGGGAGAGATATCCTCAGGTAGGGGGGGGGAGAGATATCCTCAGGTAGGAGGAGGGAAGAGATATCCTCAGGTAGGAGGGGGAAGACATATCCTCAGGTAGGAGGGAAGAGATATCCTCAGGTAGGGGGGGGGGAGATATCCTCAGGTAGGGGGAGGGGAGAGATATCCTCAGGTAGAGGGGGAAGAGATATCCTCAGGGGGGGAAGAGATATCCTCAGGTAGGAGGGAAGAGATCACAGAGGAGATACTATAAGAGGTATCTATTCTTCTCATGATCCTGTCTGTGTCTGTCCGTCTGTCTATCTGTCTATCTAACAGGTGATAAAATCAGCCCGTGTGATGAAGAAGGCGGTAGCCCACCTGATCCCCTTCATGGAGAAGGAGAGAGAGGCCATGATGCTGGCATCAGGATCAGTGGAGGAGATTGTGAGTCTGTCTGTCTGTCTGTCCGTCTGTCTCTCTGTCTGTACTGGCATCAGGATCAGTGGAGGAGATTGTGAGTCTGTCTGTCCGTCTGTCTCTCTGTACTGGCATCAGGATCAGTGGAGGAGATTGTGAGTCTGTCTCTCTGTACTGGCATCAGGATCAGTGGAGGAGATTGTGAGTCTGTCTGTCCGCCTGTCTGTCCGTCTGTCTCTGTCTGTCTCTGTATTGGCATCAGGATCAGTGGAGGAGATTGTGAGTCTGTCTGTCCACCTGTCTGTCCGTCTGTCTCTGTCTGTCTCTCTGTACTGGCATCAGGATCAGTGGAGGAGATTGTGAGTCTGTCTGTCTGTCCACCTGTCTCTACAGTCTGTTTCTGTCTGTCCGTCTGTCTGTCCCACCTGTCTGTCCGTCTGTCTCTACAGTCTGTTTCTGTCTGTCCCACCTGTCTGTCTGTCCGTCTGTCTGTCCGTCTGTCTGTCCACCTGTCTGTCTGTCCGTCTGTCTGTCCACCTGTCTGTCCGTCTGTCTCTACAGTCTGTTTCTGTCTGTCCGTCTCATCACAGCTCTACATTAATACTGAGGAGGTTTTTCATCTTCAACACGTTTAACATCACAGTGAAGGGACTGATTCATCTCTCCTCTACATTAATGATCTCTGTTATGACCCCTACCAGGGGACCATAGTGTTGGCCACAGTGAAGGGACTGATTCATCTCTCCTCTACAGTAATGATCTCTGTTAGGATCCCTACCAGGACACCATAGTGCTGGCCACAGTGAAGGGACTGATTCATCTCTCCTCTACATTAATGTTCTCTGTTAGGACCCCTACCGGGGGACCATAGTGCTGGTCACAGTGAAGGGGCTGATTCATCTCTCCTCTCTGTTAGGACCCCTACCAGGGGACCATAGTGTTGGCCACAGTGAAGGGACTGATTCATCTCTCCTCTACAGTAATGATCTCTGTTAGGATCCCTGCCAGGACACCATAGTGCTGGTCACAGTGAAGGGACTGACTCACCTCTCCTCTACATTAATTATCTCTGTTAGGATCCCTACCAGGACACCATAGTGTTGGCAACAGTGAAGGGACTGATTCATCTCTCCTCTACATTAATGTTCTCTGTTAGGACCCCTACCGGGGGACCATAGTGCTGGTCACAGTGAAGGGGCTGATTCATCTCTCCTCTCTGTTAGGACCCCTACCAGGGGACCATAGTGTTGGCCACAGTGAAGGGACTGATTCATCTCTCCTCTACAGTAATGATCTCTGTTAGGATCCCTACCAGGGGACCATAGTGCTGGTCACAGTGAAGGGGCTGATTCATCTCTCCTCTCTGTTAGGACCCCTACCAGGGGACCATAGTGTTGGCCACAGTGAAGGGACTGATTCATCTCTCCTCTACAGTAATGATCTCTGTTAGGATCCCTGCCAGGACACCATAGTGCTGGCCACAGTGAAGGGACTGATTCATCTCTCCTCTACATTAATGTTCTCTGTTAGGACCCCTACCGGGGGACCATAGTGCTGGTCACAGTGAAGGGGCTGATTCATCTCTCCTCTCTGTTAGGACCCCTACCAGGACACCATAGTGCTGGCCACAGTGAAGGGACTGATTCATCTCTCCTCTACATTAATGTTCTCTGTTAGGACCCCTACCGGGGGACCATAGTGCTGGTCACAGTGAAGGGGCTGATTCACCTCTCCTCTCTGTTAGGACCCCTACCAGGGGACCATAGTGCTGGTCACAGTGAAGGGACTGATTCACCTCTCCTCTCTGTTAGGACCCCTACCAGGGGACCATAGTGCTGGCCACAGTGAAGGGAGATGTCCACGACATCGGAAAGAACATTGTAGGAGTGGTGCTGGGCTGTAACAACTTCAGGTACGGGTGTGTCCTTAGGGAGGAGGGGGGAGAGGGACCAGGGAGGAGGGGGGAGAGGGACCAGGGAGGAGGGGGAGAGGGACCAGGGAGGAGGGGAGGGAGAGGGACCAGGGAGGAGGGGAGGGAGAGGGACCAGGGAGGAAGGGAGGGAGAGGGACCAGGGAGGAAGGGAGGGAGAGGGACCAGGGAGGAAGGGAGGGAGAGGGACCAGGGAGGAAGGGAGGGAGAGGGACCAGGGAGGAGGGGAGGGAGAGGGACCAGGGAGGAGGGGAGGGAGAGGGACCAGGGAGGAAGGGAGGGAGAGGGACCAGGGAGGAGGGGAGGGAGAGGGACCAGGGAGGAGGGGAGGGACCAGGGAGGAGGGGAGGGACCAGGGAGGAGGGGAGGGAGAGGGACCAGGGAGGAGGAGGAGGGAGAGGGACCAGGGAGGAGGGGGAGGGAGAGGGACCAGGGAGGAGGGGGAGGGAGAGGGACCAGGGAGGAGGAGGGAGAGGGACCAGGGAGGAGTAGGAGGGAGAGGGACCAGGGAGGAGGAGGAGGGGAGGGACCGAGGAGGGGAGGGACCAGGGAGAAGGGGGGAGAGGGACCAGGGAGGAGGGGGGAGAGGAACCAGGGAGGAGGGGGGAGAGGAACCAGGGAGGAGGGGGGAGAGGGACCAGGGAGGAGGGGGGAGAGGGACCAGGGAGGAGGGGGACAAGGGAGGAGAGGGACCAGGGAGGAGGGGGGAGAGGGACCAGGGAGGAGGGGGGAGAGGGACCAGGGAGGAGGGGGGAGAGGGACCAGGGAGGAGGGGGGAGAGGGACCAGGGAGAGGGAGGAGGAGAGGGACCAGGGAGGAGGGGGGAGAGGGACCAGGGAGAAGGAGAGGGACCAGGGAGGAGGGGGGAGAGGGACCAGGGAGGAGGAGAGGGACCAGGGAGGAGAAGGAGGAGAGGGACCAGGGAGGAGGGGGGAGAGGGACCAGGGAGGAGGGGGGAGAGAGGGACCAGGGAGAGGGACCAGGGAGGAGGAGGAGGAGAGGAGAAGGAGGAGAGGGACCAGGGAGGAGGGGGGAGAGGGACCAGGGAGGAGAAGGAGGAGAGGGACCAGGGAGGAGGGGGACCAGGGAGGAGGGGGGAGAGGGACCAGGGAGGAGGGGGGAGAGGGACCAGGGAGGAGAAGGAGGAGAGGGACCAAGGAGGAGAAGGAGGAGAGGGACCAAGGAGGAGAAGGAGGAGAGGGACCAGGGAGGAGGGGGGAGAGGGACCAGGGAGAGGGACCAGGGGGAGAGGGAGGAGGGGGGAGAGGGATCAGGGAGGAGAAGGGGGAGAGGGACCAGGGGGAGAGGGACCAGGGGGAGAGGGAGGAGGGGGGAGAGGGACCAGGGAGGAGAAGGAGGAGAGGGACCAGGGGGGGGAGGGACCAGGGAGAGGGACCAGGGGGAGAGGGACCAGGGAGGAGGGGGGAGAGGGACCAGGGAGGAGGGGGGAGAGGGACCAGGGAGGAGAAGGAGGAGAGGGACCAGGGGGGGGAGGGACCAGGGAGAGGGACCAGGGAGGAGGGGGGAGAGGGACCAGGGAGGAGGGGGGAGAGGGACCAGGGAGGAGGGGGGAGAGGGACCAGGGAGGAGGGGGGAGAGGGACCAGGGAGGAGGGGGACCAGGGAGGAGGGGGGAGAGGGACCAGGGAGGAGGGGGGAGAGGGACCAGGGAGGAGGGGGGAGAGGGACCAGGGAGAGGGAGGAGGAGAGGGACCAGGGAGGAGGGGGGAGAGGGACCAGGGAGGAGGGGAGGGCCCAGGGAGAAGGAGAGGGACCAGGGAGGAGAAGGAGGAGAGGGACCAGGGAGGAGGGGGGAGAGGGACCAGGGAGGAGGGGGGAGAGAGGGACCAGGGAGGAGGAGGAGGAGAGGGACCAGGGAGGAGGAGGAGGAGAGGGACCAGGGAGGAGGAGGAGGAGAGGGACCAGGGAGGAGGGGGGAGAGGGACCATGGAGGAGAAGGGGGAGAGGGACCAGGGAGGAGAGGGACCAGGGAGGAGGGGGGAGAGGGACCAGGGAGGAGGGGGGAGAGGGACCAGGGAGGAGGGGGGAGAGGGACCAGGGAGGAGAAGGAGGAGAGGGACCAAGGAGGAGAAGGAGGAGAGGGACCAGGGAGGAGGGGGGAGAGGGACCAGGGAGAGGGACCAGGGGGAGAGGGAGGAGGGGGGAGAGGGACCAGGGAGGAGAAGGAGGAGAGGGACCAGGGGGGGGAGGGACCAGGGAGAGGGACCAGGGGGAGAGGGACCAGGGAGGAGGGGGGAGAGGGACCAGGGAGGAGGGGAGAGAGGGACCAGGGAGGAGAAGGAGGAGAGGGACCAGGGGGGGAGGGACCAGGGAGAGGGACCAGGGGGATAGGGACCAGGGAGGAGGGAGGAGAGGGACCAGGGAGGAGGGGGGGGAGGGACCAGGGAGGAGCGGGACCAGGGAGGGGGGGAGAGGGACCAGGGAGAGGGACCAGGTAGGAGGGGGAGAGGGACCAGGTAGGAGGGAGGAGAGGGACCAGGGATTCAGCATTTCACTGTAAGGTCTAAACCTGTTGTATTCGGCGCATGTGACTAATAAAATGTGATTTGTTCCTGTACCTTTCCATAACCTTGTCCTCACCCCGTTCGGTTTCCTTTTCCTAGAGTGATCGATCTGGGGGTCATGATTCCATGCGACAGGATACTGAGGGAAGCCATCGACTGCAAAGCAGGTGTGTTAACATGAACCTTATGACTTATCAGTTCCACTCTACTGTAGCTCCGCTTTAATCAATAGGAATAACCTGATCCAGCCCAAACTGATCTGGGACCAGGTTAATCACCACTTACTGTCCTGGTGCCACCCAGTCAGACAGGACCAACAGATCTGGGACCAGGCTAGAGGAGGAGTAGGATTGGGACTGAAATCAGAGATGGAATGAGTGAACTACTCTTTTGGAAGTAGTCAACCACAGCCAGCTGAACTTCCTGTGTATCCCTCCGCCCTCCAGACATCATCGGTCTGTCTGGCCTCATCACGCCCTCGCTGGATGAGATGATCTACGTTGCCAAGGAGATGGAGCGGCTTGGGATGAAGACCCCACTGCTGATCGGAGGGGCCACCACCTCCAAGTAAGACACACTTTACCATGACCTTTCAACTCGCTACTTCCTGGCCCCTTGTTGACCCCGTGTCTGATGTGATGCGTACTCTCAACACACACCATCATTAGCTTTACCATGACCTTTCAACTCGCTACTTCCTGGCCCCTTGTTGACCCTGTGTCTGATGTGATGCCTCTGTGTGTAACAGGACCCACACGGCAGTGAAGATCGCTCCCCGTTACAGCTGTCCTGTGGTGCATGTTCTGGATGCTTCCAGGAGTGTGGTGGTGGTACGTACACTACACTGACTAGACACACTACACTTCCTGTCAGTATATACTGGGGTCCTCACTTAGTACAGCCCACACTACACTTCCTGTCAGTATATACTGTAGTCCTCACTTAGTACAGCCCACACTACACTTCCTGTCAGTATATACCGGGGTCCTCACTTAGTACAGCCCACACTACACTTCCTGTCAGTATATACTGGGGTCCTCACTTAGTACAGCCCACACTACACTTCCTGTCAGTATATACTGGGGTCCTCTCTTAGTACAGCCCACACTACACTTCCTGTCAGTATATACTGTAGTCCTCACTTAGGAGGTGTGGTGTGGGCTGTACTAAGAGAGGACCACAGTATATACTGACAGGAAGTGTAGTGTGGGCTGTACTAAGTGAGGACCACAGTATATACTGACAGGAAGTGTAGTGTGGGCTGTACTAAGTGAGGACCACAGTATCTACTGACAGGAGGTGTGGTGTGGGCTGTACTGTCAGTAGATACTGTAGTCCTCTCTTAGTACAGCTGTTAGATGACCCTCCGTGTTGTCTCTGTCAGTGTTCTCAGCTGTTAGATGACCCTCCGTGTTGTCTCTGTCAGTGTTCTCAGCTGTTAGGTGACCCTCCGTGTTGTCTCTGTCAGTGTTCTCAGCTGTTAGGTGACCCTCCGTGTTGTCTCTGTCAGTGTTCTCAGCTGTTAGATGACCCTCCGTGTTGTCTCTGTCAGTGTTCTCAGCTGTTAGATGACCCTCCGTGTTGTCTCTGTCAGTGTTCTCAGCTGTTAGGTGACCCTCCGTGTTGTCTCTGTCAGTGTTCTCAGCTGTTAGATGACCCTCCGTGTTGTCTCTGTCAGTGTTCTCAGCTGTCAGATGACCCTCCGTGTTGTCTCTGTCAGTGTTCTCAGCTGTTAGATGGCCCTCCGTGTTGTCTCTGTCAGTGTTCTCAGCTGTTAGGTGACCCTCCGTGTTGTCTCTGTCAGTGTTCTCAGCTGTTAGATGGCCCTCCGTGTTGTCTCTGTCAGTGTTCTCAGCTGTTAGATGACCCTCCATGTTGTCTCTGTCAGTGTTCTCAGCTGTTAGATGGCCCTCCGTGTTGTCTCTGTCAGTGTTCTCAGCTGTTAGATGACCCTCTGTGTTGTCTCTGTCAGTGTTCTCAGCTGTTAGGTGACCCTCCGTGTTGTCTCTGTCAGTGTTCTCAGCTGTTAGATGACCCTCCATGTTGTCTCTGTCAGTGTTCTCAGCTGTTAGATGACCCTCTGTGTTGTCTCTGTCAGTGTTCTCAGCTGTTAGATGACCCTCTGTGTTGTCTCTGTCAGTGTTCTCAGCTGTTAGATGACCCTCCGTGTTGTCTCTGTCAGTGTTCTCAGCTGTTAGATGACCCTCCGTGTTGTCTCTGTCAGTGTTCTCAGCTGTTAGGTGACCCTCCGTGTTGTCTCTGTCAGTGTTCTCAGCTGTTAGGTGACCCTCCGTGTTGTCTCTGTCAGTGTTCTCAGCTGTTAGATGACCCTCCATGTTGTCTCTGTCAGTGTTCTCAGCTGTTAGATGACCCTCCGTGTTGTCTCTGTCAGTGTTCTCAGCTGTTAGATGACCCTCCATGTTGTCTCTGTCAGTGTTCTCAGCTGTTAGATGACCCTCCGTGTTGTCTCTGTCAGTGTTCTCAGCTGTTAGATGACCCTCTGTGTTGTCTCTGTCAGTGTTCTCAGCTGTTAGGTGACCCTCCGTGTTGTCTCTGTCAGTGTTCTCAGCTGTTAGATGACCCTCTGTGTTGTCTCTGTCAGTGTTCTCAGCTGTTAGATGACCCTCCGTGTTGTCTCTGTCAGTGTTCTCAGCTGTTAGGTGACCCTCCGTGTTGTCTCTGTCAGTGTTCTCAGCTGTTAGATGACCCTCCGTGTTGTCTCTGTCAGTGTTCTCAGCTGTTAGATGACCCTCCGTGTTGTCTCTGTCCGTGTTGTCAGCTGTTAGATGACCCTCTGTGTTGTCTCTGTCAGTGTTCTCAGCTGTTAGATGACCCTCCGTGTTGTCTCTGTCAGTGTTCTCAGCTGTTAGGTGACCCTCCGTGTTGTCTCTGTCAGTGTTCTCAGATGACCCTCCGTGTTGTCTCTGTCAGTGTTCTCAGCTGTCAGATGACCCTCCGTGTTGTCTCTGTCAGTGTTCTCAGCTGTTAGATGACCCTCCATGTTGTCTCTGTCAGTGTTCTCAGCTGTTAGATGACCCTCCGTGTTGTCTCTGTCAGTGTTCTCAGCTGTTAGATGACCCTCCGTGTTGTCTCTGTCAGTGTTCTCAGCTGTTAGGTGACCCTCTGTGTTGTCTCTGTCAGTGTTCTCAGCTGTTAGGTGACCCTCCGTGTTGTCTCTGTCAGTGTTCTCAGCTGTTAGATGAGAATGTGAAGGAGGAGTTCTTTGAGGAGACGACAGAGGAGTACGAAGACATCAGACAGGACCACTACGACTCTCTAAAGGTGAGGAACACACACACACAGATCAACACACGCACGTAACACACACACTGGACCACTACAACACTCTGAAGGAGAGTAGTATCATTGGATGAAGTCTAGGGCTCTGTATTAGGAACAGACTGTCCTGTCCTGTAACAGTCTAGAAGGGAGGAGTTGTTCTAGTCTAACAGACTGTTCTGGAACAGTCTAGAAGGGAGGAGGAGTTCCAGTCTAACAGACTGTCCTGTCCTGTCCTGTAACAGTCTAGAAGGGAGGAGTTGTTCTAGTCTAACAGACTGTTCTGGAACAGTCTAGAAGGGAGGAGGAGTTCCAGTCTAACAGACTGTCCTGTCCTGTTCTGGAACAGTCTAGAAGGGAGGATTAGTTCCAGTCTAACAGACTGTCCTGTCCTGGAACAGTCTAGAAGGGAGGAGTTGTTCCAGTCTAACAGACTGTCCTGTCCTGGAACAGTCTAGAAGGGAGGAGGTGTTCCAGTCTAACAGACTGTCCTGTCCTGGAACAGTCTAGAAGGGAGGAGTTGTTCCAGTCTAACAGACTGGCCTGTTCTGGAACAGTCTAGAAGGGAGGAGGAGTTCCAGTCTAACAGACTGTCCTGTCCTGTTCTGGAACAGTCTAGAAGGGAGGAGGAGTTCCAGTCTAACAGACTGTCCTGTCCTGGAACAGTCTAGAAGGGAGGAGTTGTTCCAGTCTAACAGACTGGCCTGTCCTGTCCTGGAACAGTCTAGAAGGGAGGAGGAGTTCCAGTCTAACAGACTGTCCTGTACTGGAACAGTCTAGAAGGGAGGAGTTGTTCCAGTCTAACAGACTGTCCTGTCCTGGAACAGTCTAGAAGGGAGGAGGAGTTCCAGTCTAACAGACTGTCCTGTCCTGTTCTGGAACAGTCTAGAAGGGAGGAGTAGTTCCAGTCTAAGGGCCACAGTGGCAGGGTTAGGACTACTACAGTTGATGAATCCTGGTCCTCCACCGGTCCAGGGTCGTAGCTGGTAGTTTGGTACACTACACTGTAATGGCTGGGCTGTCTGACAGCTGTTCAGGTAGATGATGAAAGGAGTCTCTGTGTGTCTGTGTTCTCAGGAGAGACGCTTCCTGTCTCTAGCCCAGGCCAGGGAGAAAGGACTCCACGTGGACTGGCTGTCTCAGACCAAACCAGGTACGACACTAATTCACTGGGATCACCTGTCCTCCAGGACTTCAGGAAGTCATTTGTCTGCTTGTCATTGGAATTGAAATGATGAGACTTATTTCTGTCTGACCGATGTAGGTCATATTTTGATAGAAAATACCTTGACAATGGTGACTGATCCTCTCTCTCTCTCTCTCTCTCTCTCTGTCTCTCTCTCTCTCTCTCTCTCTCTCTCTCTCTCTCTCTCTCTCTTTCTCTCTCTCTCTCTCTCTCTCTCCCTTTCTCCCTCCCTCTCTCTCTCTCCCTCCCTCTCTCTCTCTCTCTTTCTCTCTCACTCTCCCTCTCTCCCGCTCTCTCTCCCGCTCTCCCCCTTCCTCCCTCTCTCCCTCCCTCCCCCCCTTCCTCTCTCTCCCCCTCCCTCTCCCTCCCCCCCCGTCAGTGTGTCCTCAGTTCCTGGGTACCCGTGTGTTTGAGGGGTATGATCTGCGGAGGCTGGTGGACTATATAGACTGGAAGCCTTTCTTTGACGTGTGGCAGCTGAGAGGGAAGTACCCTAACAGAGGGTACCCCAAGATCTTCAAGGACAAAACCGTGGGTACGTAGAGGCCACAGAGATGCATGTAATGCTATTGCCATTCTAGTGTTGGGATTTGTAGTTCTATGGAGAAGGTGATGCTGTCGCCATTCTAGTGATTTGTAGTTCTATGGAGAAGGTGATGCTATCGCCATTCTAGTGTTGGGATTTGTAGTTCTATGGAGAAGGTGATGCTGTCGCCATTCTAGTGATTTGTAGTTCTATGGAGAAGGTGATGCTATCGCCATTCTAGTGTTGGGATTTGTAGTTCTATGGAGAAGGTGCGTTCCTGCCATCCCTTCAGACCGTTCAGAGGCTGGTGTCTGAACTCTTAGATGGCACCAGTCAGTTTAACCTTCACATGGGATCCAAGAAAGAGGTTATCCCCTTTGGGAATTCTGAGTTCAAAGTCCTTCCCACATCAGCAGTGGTGTAATGTTGGACCTGTGGTTGACAGGTGTAATGTTGGACCTGTGGTTGACAGGTGTAATGTAATGTTGGACCTGTGGTTGACAGGTGTAATGTAATGTTGGACCTGTGGTTGACAGGTGTAATGTAATGTTGGACCTGTGGTTGACAGGTGTAATGTAATGTTGGACCTGTGGTTGACAGGTGTAATGTAATGTTGGACCTGTGGTTGACAGGTGTAATGTAATGTTGGACCTGTGGTTGACAGGTGTAATGTAATGTTGGACCTGTGGTTGACAGGTGTAATGTTGGACCTGTGGTTGACAGGTGTAATGTAATGTTGGACCTGTGGTTGACAGGTGTAATGTAATGTTGGACCTGTGGTTGACAGGTGTAATGTAATGTTGGACCTGTGGTTGACAGGTGTAATATAATGTTGGACCTGTGGTTGACAGGTGTAATGTAATGTTGGACCTGTGGTTGACAGGTGTAATATAATGTTGGACCTGTGGTTGACAGGTGTAATATAATATTGGACCTGTGGTTGACAGGTGTAATATAATATTGTACCTGTGGTTGACAGGTGTAATATAATATTGTGGTTGGTTGACAGGTGTAATATAATATTGTGGTTGATTGACAGGTGTAATATAATATTGTGGTTGATTGACAGGTGTAATATGATAACCTACCTGTGGTTGATTGACAGGTGTAATATAATATTGTATATAATGTTATAATGGACCTGTACAGGTGAGGAGGCTGTGTGATGACGCCCAGCGACTCCTCAACAGACTGATAGATAATAATGTCATGTTATAATGTTATAATGGACCTGTACAGGTGAGGAGGCTGTGTGATGACGCCCAGCGGCTCCTCAACAGACTGATAGATAATAATGTCATGTTATAATGGACCTGTACAGGTGAGGAGGCTGTGTGATGACGCCCAGCGACTCCTCAACAGACTGATAGATAATAATGTCATGTTATAATGGACCTGTACAGGTGAGGAGGCTGTGTGATGACGCCCAGCGGCTCCTCAACAGACTGATAGATAATAATGTCATGTTATAATGGACCTGTACAGGTGAGGAGGCTGTGTGATGACGCCCAGCGGCTCCTCAACAGACTGATAGATAATAATGTCATGTTATAATGTTATAATGGACCTGTACAGGTGAGGAGGCTGTGTGATGACGCCCAGCGGCTCCTCAACAGACTGATAGATAATAATGTCATGTTATAATGGACCTGTACAGGTGAGGAGGCTGTGTGATGACGCCCAGCGGCTCCTCAACAGACTGATAGATAATAATGTCATGTTATAATGTTATAATGGACCTGTACAGGTGAGGAGGCTGTGTGATGACGCCCAGCGGCTCCTCAACAGACTGATAGATAATAATGTCATGTTATAATGTTATAATGGACCTGTACAGGCTCGGAGGGTGTTTGGTGACGCCCAGCGACCCCTCAACAGACTGATAGATAATAATGTCATGTTATAATGTTATAATGGACCTGTACAGGTGAGGAGGGTGTTTGGTGACGCCCAGCGACTCCTCAACAGACTGATAGATAATAATGTCATGTTATAATGGACCTGTACAGGTGAGGAGGCTGTGTGATGACGCCCAGCGACTCCTCAACAGACTGATAGATAATAATGTCATGTTATAATGTTATAATGGACCTGTACAGGTGAGGAGGCTCGGAGGGTGTTTGATGATGCCCAGCGGCTCCTCAACAGACTGATAGATAATAAGGGTCTCTGTGGGCGTGGCCTGGTGGGCTTCTGGCCCGCCCAGAGTGTAGGAGACGACATCCAGGTGTACGACCATGACGTCACACCTCGCTCCGCCACGCCCCTCGCCACCTTCTACGGACTACGCCAACAGGTGAGTACGTGACACGTATGCTTGGCATGCACATGACCAATAGGGCTTGACCTATGACTGTGTGACCAGCACCCGCTGTCTCTCTCTCCTCCCTGCTGTCTCTCTCTCCTCCCCGCTGTCTCTCTCTCCTCCCTGCTGTCTCTCTCTCCTCCCTGCTGTCTCTCTCTCCTCCCTGCTGTCTCTCTCTCCTCCCTGCTGTCTCTCTCTCCTCCCTGCTGTCTCTCTCTCCTCCCTGCTGTCTCTCTCTCCTCCCTGCTGTCTCTCTCTCCTCCCTGCTGTCTCTCTCTCTCTCCTCCCTGCTGTCTCTCTCTCTCTCCTCCCTGCTGTCTCTCTCTCTCTCCTCCCTGCTGTCTCTCTCTCTCTCCTCCCTGCTGTCTCTCTCTCCTCCCTGCTGTCTCTCTCTCCTTCCTGCTGTCTCTCTCTCCTCCCTGCTGTCTGTCTCTCTCTCCTCCCTGCTGTCTCTCTCTCTCTCCTCCCTGCTGTCTCTCTCTCTCTCCTCCCTGCTGTCTCTCTCTCTCTCCTCCCTGCTGTCTCTCTCTCTCTCCTCCCTGCTGTCTCTCTCTCCTCCCTGCTGTCTCTCTCTCCTTCCTGCTGTCTCTCTCTCCTCCCTGCTGTCTGTCTCTCTCTCCTCCCTGCTGTCTCTCTCTCTCTTCTCCCTGCTGTCTCTCTCTCTCTCCTCCCTGCTGTCTCTCTCTCCTCCCTGCTGTCTCTCTCTCCTTCCTGCTGTCTCTCTCTCCTCCCTGCTGTCTCTCTCTCCTCCCTGCTGTCTCTCTCTCCTCCCTGCTGTCTCTCTCTCCTCCCTGCTGTCTCTCTCTCCTCCCTGCTGTCTCTCTCTCCTCCCCGCTGTCTCTCTCTCCTCCCCGCTGTCTCTCTCTCCTCCCCGCTGTCTCTCTCTCTCTCCTCCCCGCTGTCTCTCTCTCTCTCCTCCCTGCTGTCTTTCTCTCTCTCCTCCCTGCTGTCTCTCTCTCTCTCCTCCCTGCTGTCTCTCTCTCTCTCCTCCCTGCTGTCTCTCTCTCTCTCCTCCCTGCTGTCTCTCTCTCTCTCCTCCCTGCTGTCTCTCTCTCTCTCCTCCCTGCTGTCTCTCTCTCTCTCTCCTCCCTGCTGTCTCTCTCTCTCTCCTCCCTGCTGTCTCTCTCTCTCTCCTCCCTGCTGTCTCTCTCTCTCTCCTCCCTGCTGTCTCTCTCTCTCTCCTCCCTGCTGTCTCTCTCTCTCTCCTCCCTGCTGTCTCTCTCTCTCTCTCCCTGCTGCCTGCTGTCTCTCTCTGCTGCTCCTCTCCCTGCTGTCTCTCTCTCTCTCCTCCCCGCTGTCTCTCTCTCTCTCCTCCCTGCTGTCTCTCTCTCCTCCCTGCTGTCTCTCTCTCCTCCCTGCTGTCTCTCTCTCCTCCCTGCTGTCTCTCTCTCCTCCCTGCTGTCTCTCTCTCTCTCCTCCCTGCTGTCTCTCTCTCTCTCTCTCTCCTCCCTGCTGTCTCTCTCTCTCTCCTCCCTGCTGTCTCTCTCTCTCTCCTCCCCGCTGTCTCTCTCTCCTCCCTGCTGTCTCTCTCTCCTCCCTGCTGTCTCTCCTCCCTGCTGTCTCTCTCTCCTCCCCGCTGTCTCTCTCTCCTCCCCTCTCTCTCCTCCCTGCTGTCTCTCTCTCCTCCCTGCTGTCTCTCTCTCCTCCCTGCTGTCTCTCTCTCCTCCCTGCTGTCTCTCAATCAATGGACCAGCGGACTAAATACATCTGGGTCGACCAACAGCCTATGGACCAATCAATGGACGAGCGGACTAAATGGGGTCAACCCTAATAACACAAGCATGTATATGTAAGATAACTGTGTTTTGTCTTGTAGGCAGAGAAGGACAGTGCCAGCTCAGACCCCTACTACTGCCTGTCTGACTTCGTGGCCCCGAGGGCCAGCGGTGTGTCTGACTACATGGGGATGTTTGCTGTAGCTGTGTTCGGAGCGGAGGAGCTGAGCAAACAGTTTGAGACCCAGGGAGACGACTACAACAGTATCATGGTCAAGGCTTTGGCTGACCGCCTGGCTGAGGTATGGACTCTAGTGTTACTATACTGACCGCCTGGCTGAGGTATGGACTCTAGTGTTACTATACTGACCGCCTGGCTGAGGTATGGACTCTAGTGTTACTATACTGACCGTCTGGCTGAGGTATGGACTCTAGTGTTACTATACTGACGTCTAGCTGAGGTATGGACTCTAGTGTTACTATACTGACGTCTAGCTGAGGTATGGACTCTAGTGTTACTATACTGACGTCTAGCTGAGGTATGGACTCTAGTGTTACTGACGTCTAGCTGAGGTATGGACTCTAGTGTTACTATACTGACGTCTAGCTGAGGTATGGACTCTAGTGTTACTGACGTCTAGCTGAGGTATGGACTCTAGTGTTACTATACTGACGTCTAGCTGAGGTATGGACTCTAGTGTTACTATACTGACGTCTAGCTGAGGTATGGACTCTAGTGTTACTATACTGACGTCTAGCTGAGGTATGGACTCTAGTGTTACTGACGTCTAGCTGAGGTATGGACTCTAGTGTTACTATACTGACGTCTAGCTGAGGTATGGACTCTAGTGTTACTATACTGACCACCTGGCTGAGGTATGGACTCTAGTGTTACTATACTGACACCTAGCTGAGGTATGGACTCTAGTGTTACTATACTGACCGCCTGGCTGAGGTATGGACTCTAGTGTTACTATACTGACGTCTAGCTGAGGTATGGACTCTAGTGTTACTATACTGACGTCTAGCTGAGGTATGGACTCTAGTGTTACTATACTGACGTCTAGCTGAGGTATGGACTCTAGTGTTACTATACTGACGTCTAGCTGAGGTATGGACTCTAGTGTTACTATACTGACGTCTAGCTGAGGTATGGACTCTAGTGTTACTATACTGACGTCTAGCTGAGGTATGGACTCTAGTGTTACTATACTGACACCTAGCTGAGGTATGGACTCTAGTGTTACTATACTGACGTCTAGCTGAGGTATGGACTCTAGTGTTACTATACTGACACCTGGCTGAGGTATGGACTCTAGTGTTACTATACTGACGTCTAGCTGAGGTATGGACTCTAGTGTTACTGACGTCTAGCTGAGGTATGGACTCTAGTGTTACTATACTGACACCTGGCTGAGGTATGGACTCTAGTGTTACTATACTGACGTCTAGCTGAGGTATGGACTCTAGTGTTACTATACTGACGTCTAGCTGAGGTATGGACTCTAGTGTTACTATACTGACGCCTAGCTGAGGTATGGACTCTAGTGTTACTATACTGACGTCTAGCTGAGGTATGGACTCTAGTGTTACTATACTGACACCTAGCTGAGGTATGGACTCTAGTGTTACTATACTGACCGTCTAGCTGAGGTATGGACTCTAGTGTTACTATACTGACACCTAGCTGAGGTATGGACTCTAGTGTTACTATACTGACGTCTAGCTGAGGTATGGACTCTAGTGTTACTATACTGACGTCTAGCTGAGGTATGGACTCTAGTGTTACTATACTGACGTCTAGCTGAGGTATGGACTCTAGTGTTACTATACTGACGTCTAGCTGAGGTATGGACTCTAGTGTTACTATACTGACCGTCTAGCTGAGGTATGGACTCTAGTGTTACTATACTGACACCTAGCTGAGGTATGGACTCTAGTGTTACTATACTGACCGCCTGGCTGAGGTATGGACTCTAGTGTTACTATACTGACGTCTAGCTGAGGTATGGACTCTAGTGTTACTATACTGACGTCTAGCTGAGGTATGGACTCTAGTGTTACTATACTGACGTCTAGCTGAGGTATGGACTCTAGTGTTACTATACTGACGTCTAGCTGAGGTATGGACTCTAGTGTTACTATACTGACACCTAGCTGAGGTATGGACTCTAGTGTTACTATACTGACACCTAGCTGAGGTATGGACTCTAGTGTTACTATACTGACACCTAGCTGAGGTATGGACTCTAGTGTTACTATACTGACCGTCTAGCTGAGGTATGGACTCTAGTGTTACTATACTGACGTCTAGCTGAGGTATGGACTCTAGTGTTACTATACTGACGTCTAGCTGAGGTATGGACTCTAGTGTTACTATACTGACGTCTAGCTGAGGTATGGACTCTAGTGTTACTATACTGACGTCTAGCTGAGGTATGGACTCTAGTGTTACTATACTGACGTCTAGCTGAGGTATGGACTCTAGTGTTACTATACTGACGTCTAGCTGAGGTATGGACTCTAGTGTTACTATACTGACGTCTAGCTGAGGTATGGACTCTAGTGTTACTATACTGACGTCTAGCTGAGGTATGGACTCTAGTGTTACTATACTGACGTCTAGCTGAGGTATGGACTCTAGTGTTACTATACTGACACCTAGCTGAGGTATGGACTCTAGTGTTACTATACTGACGTCTAGCTGAGGTATGGACTCTAGTGTTACTATACTGACCGTCTAGCTGAGGTATGGACTCTAGTGTTACTATACTGACGTCTAGCTGAGGTATGGACTCTAGTGTTACTATACTGACCGTCTAGCTGAGGTATGGACTCTAGTGTTACTATACTGACGTCTAGCTGAGGTATGGACTCTAGTGTTACTATACTGACGTCTAGCTGAGGTATGGACTCTAGTGTTACTATACTGACCGCCTGGCTGAGGTATGGACTCTAGTGTTACTATACTGACACCAATAGGAAGCCGTACATGACAGACTGATAACTACAGGCCAATAGGAAGCCGTACATGACAGACTGATAACTACAGGCCAATAGGAAGCCATACATGACAGACTGATAACTACAGGCCAATAGGAAGCCGTACATGCCAGACTGATCACTACAGGCCAATAGGAAGCCGTACGTGACAGACTGATAACTACAGGCCAATAGGAAGCCGTACATGACAGACTGATAACTACAGGCCAATAGGAAGCCGTACATGACAGACTGATAACTACAGGCCAATAGGAAGCCGTACATGACAGACTGATCACTACAGGCCAATAGGAAGCCGTACATGACAGACTGATAACTACAGGCCAATAGGAAGCCGTACATGACAGACTGATAACTACAGGCCAATAGGAAGCCGTACATGACAGACTGATAACTACAGGCCAATAGGAAGCCGTACATGACAGACTGATAACTACAGGCCAATAGGAAGCCATACATGACAGACTGATCACTACAGGCCAATAGGAAGCCATACATGACAGACTGATCACTACAGGCCAATAGGAAGCCGTACATGACAGACTGATAACTACAGGCCAATAGGAAGCCATACATGACAGACTGATAACTACAGGCCAATAGGAAGCCGTACATGCCAGACTGATAACTACAGGCCAATAGGAAGCCGTACATGACAGACTGATCACTACAGGCCAATAGGAAGCCGTACATGACAGACTGATAACTACAGGCCAATAGGAAGCCGTACATGACAGACTGATCACTACAGGCCAATAGGAAGCCGTACATGACAGACTGATCACTACAGGCCAACAGGAAGCCATACATGACAGACTGATAACTACAGGCCAATAGGAAGCCGTACATGACTGATAACTACAGGCCAATAGGAAGCCGTACCTGACAGACTGATAACTACAGGCCAATAGGAAGCCGTACCTGACAGACTAACTACAGGCCAATAGGAAGCCATACCTGACAGACTAACTACAGGCTAATAGGAAGCCATACATGACAGACTGATAACTACAGGCCAATAGGAAGCCATACATAACAGACTGATAACTACAGGCCAATAGGAAGCCATACATGACAGACTGATCACTACAGCCCAATAGGAAGCCGTACCTGACAGACTAACTACAGGCCAATAGGAAGCCACTAAAAGGCCAGGTGAACAGTGAGAGTCCGTGAGAAGCTAAAGGTCTGTACGTCTCCCGCCCGCCAGGCGTTTGCCGAGGAGCTCCACGCCAGGGTGCGTCGGGAGCTGTGGGCCTATAGCGTGGAGGAAAACCTCCCGACTGAGGACATGCACAGGATCCGTTACGAGGGCATCAGGCCGGCCGCGGGATACCCCTCCCAGCCTGACCACACTGAGAAGACCGCCATGTGGACGCTGGGCGAGGTGGAGGACAAGACGGGTAAAGGCTCTTTCTCTCACCACCTCCTCTCCTTTTCATCTGAACTGATCTGAAACAACTGACCAGGTGAAAGACAACCTCATGAGGAGCTTCCAGCCATATTGTTTTCCACCTGTCCAGTCTTCTCCTATCAGTGCAGATGAAGGTCTAATTGAGATGGGGGGGGGGGGTGGTGTAGAGTAGTTTCTGCATCGTAGACTTCTTTCTGTGTTGGTTGGCTTTTATGACTGATAACTACCCCCCAAAATCCCAGCCGCTTGAGGAAGTCTCTAAATGAGGTTTTTTGACGATGATGATGTCTGGTGTTTTTTCCAGGTATCAAGTTGACTGAGTCTCTGGTGTTTTTCCAGGTATCTAGTTGACTGAGTCTCTGGTGTTTTTCCAGGTATCAAGTTGACTGAGTCTCTGGTGTTTTTTCCAGGTATCAAGTTGACTGAGTCTCTGGTGTTTTTCCAGGTATCAAGTTGACTGAGTCTCTGGTGTTTTTCCAGGTATCAAGTTGACTGAGTCTCTGGTGTTTTTCCAGGTATCAAGTTGACTGAGTCTCTGGTGTTTTTCCAGGTATCTAGTTGACTGAGTCTCTGGTGTTTTTCCAGGTATCAAGTTGACTGAGTCTCTGGTGTTTTTCCCAGGTATCAAGTTGACTGAGTCTCTGGTGTTTTTCCCAGGTATCAAGTTGACTGAGTCTCTGGTGTTTTTCCAGGTATCAAGTTGACTGAGTCTCTGGTGTTTTTCCAGGTATCAAGTTGACTGAGTCTCTGGTGTTTTTCCAGGTATCAAGTTGACTGAGTCTCTGGTGTTTTTCCAGGTATCAAGTTGACTGAGTCTCTGGTGTTTTTCCAGGTATCAAGTTGACTGAGTCTCTGGCCATGACCCCAGCAGCTGCTGTCTCTGGGCTGTACTTCTCGAACCCTAAAGCCACCTACTTCGCAGTGGGAAAGATCACCAGAGAGCAGGTACTGAAACAGGCTCAGATGGGATTCATTTAGAGGTTTAATGTAACTGATTAACAGTCCACCACAAGGGGGTTTAATGTAACTGATTAACAGTCCACCACAAGGGGGTTTAATGTAACTGATTAACAGCCCACCACAAGGGGGTTTAATGTAACTGATTAACAGCCCACCACAAGGGGGTTTAATGTAACTGATTAACAGTCCACCACAAGGGGGTTTAATGTAACTGATTAACAGCCCACCACAAGGGGGTTTAATGTAACTGATTAACAGTCCACCACAAGGGGTTTAATGTAACTGATTAACAGTCCACCACAAGGGGGTTTAATGTAACTGATTAACAGCCCACCACAAGGGGGTTTAATGTAACTGATTAACAGTCCACCACAAGGGGGTTTAATGTAACTGATTAACAGTCCACCACAAGGGGGTTTAATGTAACTGATTAACAGCCCACCACAAGGGGGCGATGTAACTGATTAACAGCCCACCACAAGGGGGCGATGTAACTGATTAACAGTCCACCACAAGGGGGTTTAATGTAACTGATTAACAGCCCACCACAAGGGGTTTAATGTAACTGATTAACAGTCCACCACAAGGGGTTTAATGTAACTGATTAACAGCCCACCACAAGGGGTTTAATGTAACTGATTAACAGCCCACCACAAGGGGGTTTAATGTAACTGATTAACAGTCCACCACAAGGGGGTTTAATGTAACTGATTAACAGTCCACCACAAGGGGGTTTAATGTAACTGATTAACAGCCCACCACAAGGGGTTTAATGTAACTGATTAACAGTCCACCACAAGGGGTTTAATGTAACTGATTAACAGCCCACCACAAGGGGTTTAATGTAACTGATTAACAGCCCACCACAAGGGGGTTTAATGTAACTGATTAACAGTCCACCACAAGGGGGTTTAATGTAACTGATTAACAGCCCACCACAAGGGGGTTTAATGTAACTGATTAACAGTCCACCACAAGGGGGTTTAATGTAACTGATTAACAGCCCACCACAAGAGGGCGATGTTTTCAAACCTAACTGACTGACACTTGGGCTCCCGAGTGGCGCAGCGGTCTAAGGCACTGCATCCTCAGTGCAAGAGGCGTCACTACAGTCGCCGGTTCGAATCCTGTCTAAAAGCTCTGCAGTTGTATATTTGTTTTGCTAATTTAGTAGCACGTTAGCTATCTAGCTAAGTGGTTAGCTTCTTCCCAAATCAAGCATTGGCCGAGTAACAGGAGAGAATCCCCTCCTGAATCAGGAGCCTTACTGTCTAATATATGTTTTGTGCAGCAAACTGAGTAGCATTTTTGATGGTAGTTTAGGTCAGAAACTGTCCAAAATGTTCGCAATGCGCTCGTGTACATGGGGCGGCAGTACATGGGGCGGCAGTACTTGGGGCGGCAGTACTTGGGGCGGCAGGTAGCCTAGTGGTTAGAGCGTTGGGCCGCTAACCGAAAGGTTGCTGGATCAAATCCCCGAGCTGACAAGGTAAAAATCTGTCGTTCTGCACTTGAACAAGGCAGTTAACCCACTGTTCCCCGGTAGGCCGTCATTGTAAATAAAACTGTGTTCTTAACTGACAGCCATCACCAAGTACCCATCAGTCTATATACCTCCATTCATACAGAGGCTTCTGCCATCATCATCGTTAGACTAGAATAGGTTTATTTGAGCAGTGTGGGTGTGGCTTACCCGCCGTCGTGAGGGATGCCACCGCCACGATAAAGTGGTACTCATAAACATTGTTCAAGTTCGGCACGTCTGGTCTCATCACCTACTTGGTATGTCATGACATTATACTAATGTCTGGTATGTCATGACATTATACTAATGTCTGGTATGTCATGACATTATACTAATGTCTGGTATGTCATGACATTATGTTAATGTGTGGTATGTCATGACATTATACTAATGTCTGGTATGTCATGACATTATGTTAATGTGTGGTATGTCATGACATTATACTAATGTGTGGTATGTCATGTCATTATGTTAATGTGTGGTATGTCATGACATTATGTTAATGTGTGGTATGTCATGACATTATGTTAATGTGTGGTATGTCATGACATTATACTAATGTGTGGTATGTCATGACATTATGTTAATGTGTGGTATGTCATGACATTATACTAATGTGTGGTATGTCATGTCATTATGTTAATGTGTGGTATGTCATGACATTATGTTAATGTGTGGTATGTCATGACATTATACTAATGTGTGGTATGTCATGACATTATACTAATGTGTGGTATGTCATGACATTATGTTAATGTGTGGTATGTCATGACATTATGTTAATGTGTGGTATGTCATGACATTATACTAATGTGTGGTATGTCATGACATTATGTTAATGTGTGGTATGTCATGACATTATACTAATGTCTGGTATGTCATGTCATTATGTTAATGTGTGGTATGTCATGACATTATACTAATGTCTGGTATGTCATGTCATTATGTTAATGTCTGGTATGTCATGACATTATATTAATGTGTGGTATGTCATGACATTATGCTAATGTCTGGTATGTCATGACATTATGCTAATGGGTGGTATGTAATGGCATTATGTTAATGTGTGGTTTGTAATGTCATTATGTTAATGTGTGGTATGTCTTGACATTATGTTAATGTATGGTTTGTAATGTCATTATGTTAATGTGTGGTATGTCATGACATTATGTTAATGTGTGGTTTGTAATGTCATTATGTTAATGTGTGGTATGTCATGACATTATGTTAATGTCTGGTATGTCTTGACATTATGTTAATGGTGGTAATGTGTGGTATGTCATCACATTATGTTAATGTGTGGTATGTCTTGACATTATGTTAATATGTGGTATGTCTTGACATTATGTTAATGTGTGGTATGTCATGACATTATGTTAATGTGTGGTTTGTCATGACATTATGTTAATGTGTGGTATGTTAATGTGTGGTATGTCATGACATTATGTTAATGTGTGGTATGTCATGACATTATGTTAATGTGTGGTATGTCATGACATTATGTTAATGGTGGTAATGTGTGGTATGTCATTATGTTAATGTGTGGTATGTCATGACATTATGTTAATGTGTGGTATGTCATGACATTATGTTAATGTGTGGTATGTCATGACATTATGTTAATGTGTGGTATGTCATGACATTATGTTAATGTGTGGTATGTCATGACATTATGTTAATGTGTGGTATGTCATGACATTATGTTAATGTGTGGTTTGTCATGTTACCACAGGTGGAGGACTATGCTGGGAGGAAAGAGATGCCAGTGTCAGAGGTGGAACGCTGGCTGGGGCCAATCCTGGGCTACGACACTGACTGACAGTGATACTTCAACCAATCCTGGGCTACGACACTGACTAACAGTGATACTTCAACCAATCCTGGGCTACGACACTGACTGACAGTGATACTTCAACCAATCCTGGGCTACGACACTGACTAACAGTGATACTTCAACCAATCCTGGGCTACGACACTGACTGACAGTGATACTTCAACCAATCCTGGGCTACGACACTGACTAACAGTGATACTTCAACCAATCCTGGGCTACGACACTGACTGACAGTGATACTTCAACCAATCCTGGGCTACGACACTGACTAACAGTGATACTTCAACCAATCCTGGGCTACGACACTTCTGCATCCACAACCACTACCTAGAAAACAGAGGCGCTGCTCAATGGTCATGTCTAGATGGGATACAGCTTTTGTCAAATTCTAACCCCTTTCCCAACCTTAACCCAATTATCCTAACCTGCTACGTTAATTCTCCCAAACCTGCTACGTTAATTCTCCCAAACCTGCTACGTTAATTCTCCCTAACCTGCTACGTTAATTCTCCCAAACCTGCTACGTTAATTCTCCCTAACCTGCTACGTTAATTCTCCCAAACCTGCTACGTTAATTCTCCCAAACCTGCTACGTTAATTCTCCCAAACCTGCTACGTTAATTCCCCCTAACCTGCTACGTTAATTCTCCCAAACCTGCTACGTTAATTCTCCCTAACCTGCTACGTTAATTCTCCCAAACCTGCTACGTTAATTCTCCCAAACCTGCTACGTTAATTCTCCCTAACCTGCTACGTTAATTCTCCCTAACCTGCTACGTTAATTCTCCCTAACCTGCTACGTTAATTCTCCCAAACCTGCTACGTTAATTCTCCCAAACCTGCTACGTTAATTCTCCCAAACCTGCTATGTTAATTCTCCTAACCTGCTATGTTAATTCTCCTAATCTTAACCTAATTCTCCTAACCTGCTATGTTAATTCTCCTAACCTGCTATGTTAATTCTCCTAATCTTAACCTAATTCTCCTAACCTGCTATGTTAATTCTCCTAATCTTAACCTAATTATCTTAACCTGCTATGTTAATTCTCCTAACCTGCTATGTTAATTCTCCTAACCTGCTATGTTAATTCTCCTAACCTGCTATGTTAATTATCCTAACCTGCTATGTTAATTCTCCTAACCTGCTATGTTAATTCTCCTAACCTGCTACGTTAATTCTCCTAATCTTAACCTAATTATCCTAACCTGCTATGTTAATTCTCCTAATCTTAACCTAATTATCCTAACCTGCTATGTTAATTCTCCTAACCTGCTACGTTAATTCTCCTAAGCTTAACCTAATTCTCCTAACCTGCTAAGAAAAGTAAATTCTGAAAAAATCTGCATCCCTTCTAGACCCCTGCTTAAAGGGCCAGATTTTATTTTTAAACGTACACTTCACGTGAACCTGTTGCCAATGTCATTTATACTTTTTTTCTGGCAATCACAATCTTAGATTTTAATCATTAACAGATACGTATGGTTAAATTTCAGAGTTTGATTTGTTCATTAGGGACATATTAGGTTCTAGAAGATTTCCTCATCAGTTTTCATTTGAGATTGTATTTATGCTAATTAGATACGACTTGTTTTACAATTAGTAAACATGGTCTTCATCACAAAGTGTACACTTACTTGACATGCCGTATTAATGTCTAAACCTCTAAAAAGGTACATGTTTTTAGGAATGGTTATTGTAAATTACGGATTTTAATGATTTCACAATTTGTCTTAAAGAAATGTGCCAAAAACTAGTGACTGACCAGTTATCATTGTCATTTGCAATGTTATCCTGGAGGTGTCCACTATTTCTGAAAATAAGTATTGATTTTTTTATTTTATGAATGTTCTGACATTACAATGTTTGATCTGGAACCATATTCATTTCGTATAAAATAATTTGCTCAGTATGTCGCTCTCTCTTGTCTGCTGTATTATACGATTACAAAACAACACTAGCTACACCACGATAAACAGTTCATATACTATATTGTCTGGCCTTGTATTGACATATTGATTGATTAGTTAGTTGATCGGGATATGCCTCCCGTGATAAAACAGCAACATTCCTGACATACCGCAAGCTAATCATATCTTAACGAATTTGAATGACTCAATCAACCAGAATCCACTACCACCGTCGGTGTAGTACGCCGTTCTTCAATAACAGTAGTGTGGTATCTTCCTTCATCCCGTTCACGTTGCTGCACCATCTGTTTTGAAATGATACCGGAAGAGGGGGCACAGTGATCATCTTCAAGTCTCGGCTCACACACACCTGCACAACTCCTCCCCGTTTTGAACATGTAACCCGTCCAATGAGAGCGAGGCAACACACACTGGGTTATTCTCCAGCTCCGGTCAGCAGCATCGCCGGTGCTGCCTTCTGTCGCCTCCACACGGATACTCCGTTCAGCTCTGTCGGGTCTCTGTCGCGGACGGCAACTATGGCTGATGCGGGAGAAGCCGGAGAAGATGAAAGACAGTTCCTACGAACCGTAAGTGCATTTCTAAACGATTACACTGTTGTAATATGTCGGGTTTGATACTGCTGTTGGTTCGGTTGTTGACTTGTCTGCATCGCGTTAGAATCCTCCGGTTCGGTTCTGGCTGTTGGCGCAGAGTTTACCGCAAGCTGCTGCGCCGCGCTGAGCGCAGAGACTACAATTGACAGCTTTATGTGTCATGTCGTTATTTATAATTAATTTGACTTTTAAGTTCACGGGGATCTTGACAAATGGTGAACGTGATTCGTCATGACGATGTCGCATCATCTACAGTGCCATCTGGAAGTCGCATCGTGGGTGTCAAAGGATGGAGCGCCCGAGCTTGGTTTTTACTGTGAAAGTAGCCTACGGATGCCGAGGTGCTGAAATAGTACAAATAGAGAAAAACAATGATTAGATGTCACGGATTGAATTGTGGACAAAGGTAGTAGCTAATATCTATGGAATAGCCGTTATTGAGCCCTATGCTAAACACTGAGTTTGTAACACTTCTGCTCTATCCTATCGATTCGCCACTGCAGTCAGCTGCATGCCGTGAGATGGGCTTGACAGTGAGGGGCGGGAGGTAGTTGTGGTGATGAATAGGATAATTATATATTCATTTGTTGATAGTCTACTACTGCAAAGGTGTTTCAACGATGCTGTCTACCTGGTCAGTGTGTGTTTGTTTAATCTACATCTAGGCTGTGATGCCAGTCCATCTAGGCTGTGATGCCAGTCCATCTAGGCTGTGATGCCAGTCCATCTAGGCTGTGATGCCAGTCCGTCTAGGCTGTGATGCCAGTCCGTCTAGGCTGTGATGCCAGTCCATCTAGGCTGTGATGCCAGTCCATCTAGGCTGTGATGCCAGTCCGTCTAGGCTGTGATGCCAGTCCATCTAGGCTGTGATGTGGGAGCTGGTGACCACGTCTGTTTGCTTGCTTAGTGCTGTAAGCAAAATTTCTGTCATTTGATTGGCTGCATTATCTAACATAATGACAATTGCTACCTTATATAGCAGCCCCTCCTCTGCCCTAATAGATAGCAGCCCTGGGCTGATCCTGCAGCATCACTCCTGAACAGAATGTCTGCCTCCTCTGTCTCTCTCTCTCTCTCTCTCTCTCTCTCTCTCTCTCTCTCTCTCTCTCTCTCTCTCTCTCTCTCTCTCTCTCTCTCTCTGTCTGTCTCTCTGTCTCTCTGTCTCTCTGTCTCTCTGTCTCTCTGTCTCTCTGTCTCTCTGTCTCTCTGTGTCTCTGTCTCTGTCTCTGTCTCTGTCTCTGTCTCTGTCTCTCGCTCTCGCTCTCGCTCTCGCTCTCGCTCTCGCTCTCGCTCTCTGTCTCTGTCTCTCTCTCTGTCTCTCTCTCAATTCAATTCAATTCAATTCAAGGGGCTTTATTGGCATGGGAAACATGTGTTAACATTGCCAAAGCAAGTGAGGTAGATAATATACAAAAGTGAAATAAACAATAAAAATTAACAGTAAACATTACACATACAGAAGTTTCAAAACAATAAAGACATGACAAATGTCATATTATATATATACAGTGTTGTAACAATGTACAAATGGTTAAAGCACACAAGTTAAAATAAATAAACATAAATATGGGTTGTATTTACAATGGTGTTTGTTCTTCACTGGTTGCCCTTTTCTTGTGGCAACAGGTCACAAATCTTGCTGCTGTGATGGCACACTGTGGAATTTCACCCAGTAGATATGGGAGTTTATCAAAATTGGATTTGTTTTCGAATTCTTTGTGGATCTGTGTAATCTGAGGGAAATATGTCTCTCTAATATGGTCATACATTGGCATCTCTCTCTCTCTCTCTCTTTATATGTCTCTCTCTCTCTCTCTCTCTCTCTCTCTCTCTCTCTTTATGTCGCTCTCTCTCTCTTTATGTCTCTCTCTCTCTCTCTCTCTGTGTGTCTCAACGCAAAGAGTAGGAGGAGAGATGTCTGTCTGTAGGCTAAACACAGGAGCGGTTTATACTGACTGACTGTTGGTTTGGCTTCAAACCAATACAGATATGTGCATGGAGTTTTACGGTTTGTAGTCTCATCATCAGGCTGTTATAAACTCAGCAAAAAAAGAAACGTCCTCTCACTGTCAACTGCGTTTATCTTCAGCAAACTTAACATCTGTAAATATTTGTATGAACATAACAAGATTCAACATCTTAGACATAAACTGAACAAGTTCCACAGACATGTGACTAACAGAGATGGAATAATGTGTCCCTGAACAAAGGGGGGGTCAAAATCAAAAGTAAGTCAGTATCTGGTGTGGCCACCAGCTGCATTAAGTACTGCAGTGCATCTCCTCGTCGTGGACTGCACCAGATTTGCCAGTTCTTGCTGTGAGATGTTACCCCACTCTTCCACCAAGGCACCTGCAAGTTCCCGGACATTTCTGGGGGGAATCAGGTAGTCCTGAGGCATGGTCCTAGGGCTCAGGTCCTTCGAGAGAAGAGAAAGAGAGAGAGAATTAGAGGGAGCATACTTAAATTCACACAGGACACTGGAGAAGACAGGAGAAATACTCCAGATATAACAGACTGACCCTAGCCCCCCGACACATAAACTATTGCAGCATAAATACTGGAGGCTGAGACAGGAGGGGCCGGGACACACTGTGGCCCCATCCGACTATACCCCCGGACAGGGCCAAACAGGCAGGATATAACCCCACACACTTTGCCAAAGCACAGCCTCCACACCACTAGAGGGATATCTTCAACCACCAACTTACTACCCTGAGACAAGGCCGAGTATAGCCCACAAAGATCTCCGCCACGGCAAGAACCCGAGGGGGGCGTCAACCCGGACAGGAAGATCACGTCACAAACTCAAGTTCCCCTCCTAGGGACGGCATGAAAGAGCACCAGTAAGCCAGTGACTCAGCCCCTGTAATAGGGTTTGAGGCAGAGAATCCCAGTGGAGAGAGGGGAACTGGCCAGGCAGAGACAGCAAGGGCGGTTCGTTGCTTCAGAGCCTTTCCGTTCACCTTCACACTCCTGGGCCAGACTACACTCAATCATAGGACCTACTGAAGAGATAAGTCTTCAGTAAAGACTTAAAGGTTGAGACCGAGTCTGCGTCTCTCACATGGGTAGGCAGACCGTTCCATAAAAATGGAGATCTATAGGAGAAAGCCCTGCCTCCAGCTGTTTGCTTAGAAATTCTAGGGACAATAAGGAGGCCTGCGTCTTGTGACCGTAGCGTACGTGTAGGTATGTACGACAGGACCAAATCGGTAAGATAGGTAGGAGCAAGCCCATGTAATGCTTTGTAAGTTAGCAGTAAAACCTTGAAATCAGCCCTTGCCTTAACAGGAAGCCAGTGTAGAGAGGCTAGCACTGGAGGAATGTGATCAAAGTTTTGGGTTCTAGTCAAGATTCTAGCAGCCGTGTTTAGCACTAACTGAAGTTTATTTAGTGCTTTAGCCGGAAAGTAGGGCATTGCAGTAGTCTAACCTAGAAGTGACAAAAGCATGGATTCATTTTCATGCATACTTTTTGGACAGAAAGTTTCTGATTTTTGCAATGTTACATAAGATGGAAAAAAGCTGTCCTTGAAACAGTCTTGATATGTTTGTTAAAAGAGAGATCAGGGTCCAGAGTAACGCCGAGGTCCTTCACAGTTTTATTTGAGACGACTGTACAACCATCAAGATTAATTGCCAGATCCAACAGAAGATCTCTTTGTTTCTCCGGACCTAGAACAAGCATCTCTGTTTTGTCCGAGTTTAAAAGTACTCAAAGCCCTTCCACTTACTTATGTCTGAAACACAGGCTCCCAAAGAGGGACATTTTTGGCCTTCACCATGTTTCATCGAAATGTACAGCTGTGTATCGTAAACATTATGTTTCCTAATGACATCACCAAGAGGTAAAATATGTTGTGAAAACCATAGTGGTCCTAAAACGGAATCTTGAGGAACACCGAAATGTACAGTTGATTTGTCAGAAGACAAACCATTCACAGAGACAAACTGATATCTTTCCGACAGATAAGATCTAAACCAGGCCAGAACTTGTCCGTGTAGACCAATTTGGGTTTCCAATCTCTACAAAAGAATGTGGTGAATGGTATCAAAAGCCGCACTAAGGTCTAGGAGCACGAGGACAGATGCAGAGCCTCGGTCTGACACCATTAAAAGGTAATTTACCACCTTCACAAGTGCAATCTCAGTGCTATGATGGGGTCTAAAACCAGACTGAAGCGTTTCGTATACATTGTTTGTCTTCAGGAAGGCAGTGAGTTGCTACGCAACAGCTTTTTCTAACGAATGGGAGATTTTTTTAGTTTTGAAAATATTTTCTGGGTCAAGGTTTGGCTTTTATTATGTTCAACATAGGAGGGCCGAGCACAGGCAGCAGCTCTTTCAGTAGTTTAGTTGGAATAGGGTCCAGTTATGCAGCTTGAAGGTTTAGAGGCCATAACTATTTTCATCAATGTGTCAAGAGATAGAGGATTAAAAATCTTGAGTGTCTCCCTTGAGCCTAAGTCCTGGCAGTGTTGTGCAGACTCCGGACCACTGAGCCTAGGTCCTGGCAGTGTTGTGCAGACTCCAGACCACTGAGCCTAAGTCCTGGCAGTGTTGTGCAGACTCCAGACCACTGAGCCTAAGTCCTGGCAGTGTTGTGCAGACTCCGGACCACTGAGCTTTGGAGAAATTCCTCCGTAACTCTCACCATAGAGAGAGGTTCTTCCTCCATAACTCTCACCATAGAGAGAGGTTCTTCCTCTTCCTCCATAACTCTCACCATAGAGAGGTTCTCCCTCTTCCTCCATAACTCTCACCATAGAGAGGTTCTTCCTCTTCCTCCATAACTCTCACCATAGAGAGAGGTTCTCCCTCTTCCTCCATAACTCTCACCATAGAGAGAGGTTCTTCCTCTTCCTCCGTAACTCTCACCATAGAGAGGTTCTTCCTCTTCCTCCATAACTCTCACCATAGAGAGGTTCTCCCTCTTCCTCCATAACTCTCACCATAGAGGTTCTTCCTCTTCCTCCATAACTCTCACCATAGAGAGAGGTTCTCCCTCTTCCTCCATAACTCTCACCATAGAGAGAGATTCTTCCTCTTCCTCCATCACTCTCACCATAGAGAGGTTCTCCCTCTTCCTCCATAACTCTCACCATAGAGAGGTTCTCCCTCTTCCTCCATAACTCTCACCATAGAGGTTCTTCCTCTTCCTCCATAACTCTCACCATAGAGAGAGGTCCTTCCTCTTCCTCCATAACTCTCACCATAGAGGTTCTTCCTCTTCCTCCATAACTCTCACCATAGAGAGAGGTCCTTCCTCTTCCTCCATAACTCTCACCATAGAGGTTCTTCCTCTTCCTCCATAACTCTCACCATAGAGAGAGGTTCTTCCTCTTCCTCCATAACTCTCACCATAGAGAGAGGTTCTTCCTCTCCTCTTCCTCCATAAATCACCATAGAGAGGTTCTTCCTCTTCCTCCATAACTCTCACCATAGAGAGAGGTTCTTCCTCTTCCTCCATAACTCTCACCATAGAGAGAGGTTCTTCCTCTTCCTCCATAACTCTCACCATAGAGAGAGGTTCTCCCTCTTCCTCCATAACTCTCACCATAGAGAGAGGTTCTTCCTCTTCCTCCATAACTCTCACCATAGAGAGAGGTTCTTCCTCTTCCTCCATAACTCTCACCATAGAGAGAGGTTCTTCCTCTTCCTCCATAACTCTCACCATAGAGAGAGGTTCTTCCTCCATAACTCTCACCATAGAGAGGTTCTTCCTCTTCCTCCATAACTCTCACCATAGAGAGAGGTTCTTCCTCTTCCTCCATAACTCTCACCATAGAGAGAGGTTCCTCCTCTTCCTCCATAACTCTCACCATAGAGAGAGGTTCTTCCTCTTCCTCCATAACTCTCACCATAGAGAGGGGTTCTTCCTCTTCATCCATAACTCTCACCATAGAGAGGTTCTTCCTCTTCCTCCATAACTCTCACCATAGAGAGGGGTTCTTCCTCTTCATCCATAACTCTCACCATAGAGAGGGGTTCTTCCTCTTCATCCATAACTCTCACCATAGAGAGAGGTTCTTCCTCTTCCTCCATAACTCTCACAATAGAGAGAGGTTCTTCCTCTTCCTCCATAACTCTCACCATAGAGAGAGGTTCTTCCTCTTCCTCCATAACTCTCACCATAGAGAGAGGTTCTTCCTCTTCCTCCATAACTCTCACCATAGAGAGAGGTTCTTCCTCTTCCTCCATAACTCTCACCATAGAGAGAGGTTCTTCCTCTTCCTCCATAACTCTCACCATAGAGAGAGGTTCTTCCTCTTCCTCCATAACTCTCACCATAGAGAGAGGTTCTTCCTCTTCCTCCATAACTCTCACCATAGAGAGAGGTTCTCCCTCTTCCTCCATAACTCTCACCATAGAGAGAGGTTCTTCCTCTTCCTCCATAACTCTCACCATAGAGAGAGGTTCTTCCTCTTCCTCCATAACTCTCACCATAGAGAGAGGTACTTCCTCTTCCTCCATAACTCTCACCATAGAGAGAGGTTCTTCCTCCATAACTCTCACCATAGAGAGGTTCTTCCTCTTCCTCCATAACTCTCACCATAGAGAGAGGTTCTTCCTCTTCCTCCATAACTCTCACCATAGAGAGAGGTTCTTCCTCTTCCTCCATAACTCTCACCATAGAGAGAGGTTCTTCCTCTTCCTCCATAACTCTCACCATAGAGAGGGGTTCTTCCTCTTCCTCCATAACTCTCACCATAGAGAGGTTCTTCCTCTTCCTCCATAACCCTCACCATAGAGAGGTTCTTCCTCTTCCTCCATAACTCTCACCATAGAGAGAGGTTCTTCCTCCATAACTCTCACCATAGAGAGAGGTTCTTCCTCTTCCTCCATAACTCTCACCATAGAGAGAGATTCGTCCTCTTCCTCCATAACTCTCACCATAGAGAGGTTCTTCCTCTTCCTCCATAACTCTCACCATAGAGAGAGGTTCTTCCTCCCTCTGTCCAATGGGGCGGCAGGTAGCCTAGTGGTTAGACTGGCTAGGTATCCCTCTGTCCAATGGGGCGGCAAGTAGCCTAGTAGTTAGACTGGCTAGGTATCCCTCTGTCCAATGGGGCGGCAGATAGCCTAGTGGTTAGACTGGCTAGGTATCCCTCTGTCCAATGGGGCGGCAGGTAGCCTAGTGGTTAGACTGGCTAGGTATCCCTCTGTCCAATGGGGCGGCAAGTAGCCTAGTAGTTAGACTGGCTAGGTATCCCTCTGTCCAATGGGGCGGCAGATAGCCTAGTGGTTAGACTGGCTAGGTATCCCTCTGTCCAATGGGGCGGCAGATAGCCTAGTGGTTAGACTGGCTAGGTATCCCTCTGTCCAATGGGGTGGTAGGTAGCCTAGTGGTTAGACTGGCTAGGTATCACTCTGTCCAATGGGGCGGCAGGTAGCCTAGCGGTTAGACTGGCTAGGTATCCCTCAGTCCAATGGGGCGGCAGGTAGCCTAGTGGTTAGACTGGCTAGGTATCCCTCTGTCCAATGGGGCGGCAGGTAGCCTAGTGGTTAGACTGGCTAGGTATCCCTCTGTCCAATGGGGCGGCAGGTAGCCTAATGGTTAGACTGGCTAGGTATCCCTCTGTCCAATGGGGCGGCAGGTAGCCTAGCGGTTAGACTGGCTAGGTATCCCTCTGTCCAATGGGGCGGCAGGTAGCCTAGTGGTTAGACTGACTAGTGGTTAGACTGGCTAGGTATCCCTCTGTCCAATGGGGCGGCAGGTAACCTAGTGGTTAGACTGGCTAGGTATCCCTCTGTCCAATGGGGCGGCAGGTAGCCTAGTGGTTAGACTGGCTAGGTATCCCTCTGTCCAATGGGGCGGCAGGTAGCCTAGTGGTTAGACTGGCTAGGTATCACTCTGTCCAATGGGGCGGCAGGTAGATGATTGTGGTCATAATCAATATACATTTTCTTCACAGCAGGAAATACTTTTGGACGATTCTAGAAGATTTGAAGTACTTGTTTTAGGAAGGTAGGGCACTTACAGTACAAAGCTAATTCTAAGTGGCAAGTACTTCACCAGGTACTCTACCAGGTACTCTACCAGGTACTCTACCAGGTACTCTACCAGGTACTTATTATTACTGTGGTCCATCTATGCAATGTAGGCTACTCTAACACAAGGTCTACTGGTCTACTGTAGAGGTAGACCAGCCCATATCTCCAGAGGTCCTAGTCCAGATGACAGAAGTGTGGAGGTAGAACAACCTGTATCTCCAGAGGTCCTAGTCCAGATGACAGAAGTCATTGTCATCCTATGGATTGTATTCATAGGCATTCTAACAGTTGCTTCCTGGCCAGATATGTTGTGGTCCTCCTAGGCTTGCCTGGCCTGATATGTTGTCGTCCTCCTAGGCTTGCCTGGCCTGATATGTTGTCGTCCTCCTAGGCTTGCCTGGCCTGATATGTTGTCGTCCTCCTAGGCTTGCCTGGCCTGATATGTTGTGGTCCTCCTAGGCTTGCCTGGCCTGATATGTTGTGGTCCTCCTAGGCTTGCCTGGCCTGATATGTTGTGGTCCTCCTAGGCTTGCCTGGCCTGATATGTTGTGGTCCTCCTAGGCTTGCCTGGCCTGATATGTTGTGGTCCTCCTAGGCTTGCCTGGCCTGATATGTTGTCGTCCTCCTAGGCTTGCCTGGCCTGATATGTTGTCGTCCTCCTAGGCTTGCCTGGCCTGATATGTTGTCGTCCTCCTAGGCTTGCCTGGCCTGATAGGTTGTCGTCCTCCTAGGCTTGCCTGGCCTGATATGTTGTGGTCCTCCTAGGCTTGCCTGGCCTGATAGGTTGTCGTCCTCCTAGGCTTGCCTGGCCTGATATGTTGTGGTCCTCCTAGGCTTGCCTGGCCTGATATGTTGTGGTCCTCCTAGGCTTGCCTGGCCTGATATGTTGTGGTCCTCCTAGGCTTGCCTGGCCTGATATGTTGTCGTCCTCCTAGGCTTGCCTGGCCTGATATGTTGTCGTCCTCCTAGGCTTGCCTGGCCTGATATGTTGTGGTCCTCCTAGGCTTGCCTGGCCTGATATGTTGTGGTCCTCCTAGGCTTGCCTGGCCTGATATGTTGTGGTCCTCCTAGGCTTGCCTGGCCTGATATGTTGTGGTCCTCCTAGGCTTGCCTGGCCTGATATGTTGTCGTCCTCCTAGGCTTGCCTGGCCTGATATGTTGTGGTCCTCCTAGGCTTGCCTGGCCTGATATGTTGTCGTCCTCCTAGGCTTGCCTGGCCTGATATGTTGTGGTCCTCCTAGGCTTGCCTGGCCTGATATGTTGTGGTCCTCCTAGGCTTGCCTGGCCTGATATGTTGTGGTCCTCCTAGGCTTGCCTGGCCTGATATGTTGTGGTCCTCCTAGGCTTGCCTGGCCTGATATGTTGTGGTCCTCCTAGGCTTGCCTGGCCTGATATGTTGTGGTCCTCCTAGGCTTGCCTGGCCTGATATGTTGTGGTCCTCCTAGGCTTGCCTGGCCTGATATGTTGTGGTCCTCCTAGGCTTGCCTGGCCTGATATGTTGTGGTCCTCCTAGGCTTGCCTGGCCTGATATGTTGTGGTCCTCCTAGGCTTGCCTGGCCTGATATGTTGTGGTCCTCCTAGGCTTGCCTG
>NC_092088.1:104099570-104147070 GCF_045679555.1 Salvelinus alpinus
ATAGTATTTACTAGGATACTGGGTGATACTGGGATAGTCTTTACTAGGATACTGGGATAGTATTTACTAGGATACTTTGATAGTCTTTACTAGGATACTGGGATAGTCTTTACTAGGATACTGGGTGATACTGGGATAGTCTTTACTAGGATACTGGGATAGTCTTTACTAGGACACTGGCTGATACTGGGATAGTATTTACTAGGTCATACTGGGATAGTATTTACTAGGATACTGGGTGATACTGGGATAGTCTTTACTGGGATACTGGGATAGTCTTTACTGGGATACTGGGATAGTCTTTACTAGGATACTGGGATAGTCTTTACTAGGATACTGGGATAGTCTTTACTAGGACACTGGCTGATACTGGGATAGTATTTACTAGGTCATACTGGGATAGTATTTACTAGGATACTGGGTGATACTGGGATAGTCTTTACTGGGATACTGGGATAGTCTTTACTGGGATACTGGGATAGTCTTTACTAGGATACTGGGATAGTCTTTACTAGGATACTGGGATAGTATTTACTAGGATACTGGGATAGGCTTTACTAGGATACTGGGATAGTATTTACTAGGATACTGGGATAGTCTTTACTAGGATACTGGGATAGTATTTACTAGGATACTGGGATAGTATTTACTAGGATACTGGGATAGGCTTTACTAGGATACTGGGATAGTATTTACTAGGATACTGGGATAGGCTTTACTAGGATACTGGGATAGGCTTTACTAGGATACTGGGATAGTATTTACTAGGATACTGGGATAGGCTTTACTAGGATACTGGGATAGGCTTTACTAGGATACTGGGATAGTCTTTACTAGGATACTGGGTGATACTGGGATAGTCTTTACTGGGATACTGGGATAGTATTTACTAGGATACTGGGATAGTATTTACTGGGATACTGGGATAGGCTTTACTAGGATACTGGGATAGTATTTACTAGGATACTGGGATAGTCTTTACTAGGATACTGGGATAGTCTTTACTAGGATACTGGGTGATACTGGGATAGTCTTTACTAGGATACTGGGATAGTCTTTACTATGATACTGGGATAGTATTTACTAGGATACTGGGTGATACTGGGATAGTCTTTACTAGGATACTGGGATAGTATTTACTAGGATACTGGGATAGTATTTACTAGGACACTGGGATAGTCTTTACTAGGATACTGGGTGATACTGGGATAGTCTTTACTGGGATACTGGGATAGTATTTACTAGGATACTGGGATAGTATTTACTAGGATACTGGGATAGTATTTACTAGGATACTGGGATAGGCTTTACTAGGAAAAGGAAAAATGCTCACTAACAGGGATGTAAACACATTTGTGCACATGGACATTTTCTGGGATCTTAGCTCATGAAACCAACAATTTACATGTTACGTGGAAGTGGATGAGGAAGTGGGGAGGGAGGAAGAGGAAGTAGGGAGGTGGGGAGAGAGGAAGTGGGAAGGGAGGAAGAGGGGAGGGAGGAGGGAGTGGCAAGGGGAGAGGAGGAGGGGAAGTGGAGAGGGAGGAGGAGGGGCGAGTGGAGAGGGAGGAAGTGGCAAGGGGAGAGGAGGAGGGGAAGTGGAGAGGGGGGAGGAGGAGGGAGTGGAGAGGGAGGAGGAGGAAGTGGCAATGGAAGAGGAGGAAGATGAGGGTGATGGGTGGAGAGGAGGAGGTGGCAAGGGAAGAGGAGAGGAGGAGGAGGAGGAAGTGGAGAGGGGGAAGTGGAGAGGAGGAGGTGGTATCACAGCAGAGGTTCTTGCCACATGGAGGCCTTTGAAGAGCAGCACGCTTTGAACCTGACCTTTGACTGACTGAAGGGAGGATGAGGAGGATGAGGAAGGAAAGAAATTAAACGATGGAATGGCCTTTTACATCAACCTGTGATCGTATGGCCGAGCCGGGGTGATCTGAAATGGTACCGATATTATACCGTATTTGTGACCTCGAGAATAGAATGTAGAATGAAAAAGACATTAAAGTAAATGTATTATAATGTATTTAGATGTGACAGAGTACAGAAAGGGGAGTGGCCATATGTTTCCACCTGGATTCAGTCCTTTGTAGCAACATTTGAAAACGTGTTTTTTAACATTTGGATAAAAGTAGAAGAGATAGAACATTGTATATCAGACACTGCAGTCGAGGAACAATAGGAAAGTAATTCTGCTTTGAAAAATGGATAAACTTGTAACCCCACTTTTTTGAGAAAATGGCCGTTGAATGTTTTGGTAAACCTACTGGAGAGCTCTACACCACATTCAGCATCGTTCACACCCTCTAAAGCTTTAGCCCCACCCATCTCTTTAAGGATTCACATGAGAGGCCATGTGCTAAACAGAGTGAGTGAGAAAAAAAACCTCCAGTTTAAAATACACTTTGTCCTTGGCCTAAATCCTAATCTGACTTTGGTGCAGGTAGTGCTGTTCTTCACATGACCGTCTCTGGTAAACACACATTATATTAAATATAATCAACGTTTATTTGTCACATGCACAGGATACAGAAGGTGTGAACGGTACAGTGAAATGGTTGCTATTTTAGCGACGTTCAGGGCAGCGACGTTCAGGGCAGCGACGTTCAGGGCAGCGATGTTGTTAAGAGCAGAAGCAACACTTTTGCAGTTCTCCATGTTATATCTTTAAAAAATAAAAAGCTGTGGTAGCAAGGATGATCTACACATACTGAGCAGCTCACGTTATAGACAGAAGCATGCTACATGGCAGACCAATCGGCATGTCCAGCCCTTCCATTATCTAAGCCAATCGTGTTCGTAAGTTCATCAGTTATTCTGCTCTTTGGCACACGCAGAGTAGGTAGCCAGATCGGAGTAGAAGTCGGAGTAAGTAGCCAGATCGGAGTAGAAGTCGGAGTAGGTAGCCAGATCGGAGTAGAAGTCGGAGTAGGTAGCCAGATCGGAGTAGAAGTCGGAGTAGGTAGCCAGGTCGGAGTAGAAGTCGGAGTAGATGGCCAGGTCGGAGTAGAAGTCGGAGTAGATGGCCAGGTCGGAGTAGAAGTCGGAGTAGATGGCCAGGTCGGAGTAGAAGTCGGAGTAGATGGCCAGGTCGGAGTAGAAGTCGGAGTAGGTGGCCAGGTCGGAGTAGAAGTCGGAGTAGGTAGCCAGGTCGGAGTAGAAGTCGGAGTAGATAGCCAGGTCGGAGTAGAAGTCGGAGTAAGTAGCCAGATCGGAGTAGAAGTCGGAGTAGGTAGCCAGATCGGAGTAGAAGTCGGAGTAGGTAGCCAGATCGGAGTAGAAGTCGGAGTAGGTAGCCAGGTCGGAGTAGAAGTCGGAGTAGATAGCCAGGTCGGAGTAGAAGTCGGAGTAGGTAGCCAGGTCGGAGTAGATAGCCAGAGTGAATTTACGAATGCAAGAGTTACGCTAACTGGGTAACAATCGTTCAAGTTCAGCATAGCTAACATTTCTTGCTAGCTAACCACCTGACACCTGCATCTCTAGCTGTAGCTGCCGAACAACCATATGAGGAGGGACAGGTCGGTGACTCCACCCACTCAATGAGGGGGGACAGGTCGGTGACTCCACCCACTCCTTCAATGACATTCTCCCAGCAGCTAGCTAGCTAACATTAGGCTCTGTGTTTTTAGCTTGCTAAATAAATAGCTAGATAAATATATACGCTAGCCTGTTAGCCACGTTATGACTGACTTGTGATCCGTTGCTCGTTTGACTGTTTTGACATTCCCAGCCTTAGTTACATTTGTCCGTTTTTTTCCCTCCAAAATATTGAGTCATTGACACTGAGACATTGCATCCCAAATAGGTGGAGGCAGAAAACAATGTAGCAGGCCAGCTGTGATTTACAACCTGATACGAGAATTATGTTCTCAAGGTTCCTAAACTGAACTTCAATTAAACTACTCGGTCTGTTACCAAGAATTTGTAAGGTTCTTGTTGAAATGAAACAGACGGAGGCCCGTCTACAATAGTCAGCCATGTTTATTTACGAGAGCTCTGCTTATCATTTCCTGTACATTGGTTTATATACCTCTCATTTCGTCATAAACGTCCCTCCTCCTCTCAGATACAATGGCAACATAGTTCACAAGTCTTCTCCTTCTCATACATTGTCCGCCACCTGTTATACAATCTACTACAAGCCCAAGGTTTCTCCCCTCCCTGGGTGGGGAGACTTCCTTCCCTGTTATCAGTTCCACAGTGGTCACAAGATGTCTGCCACAGTTCCTTGCCTGCTAACAGTCCCTCTTCTCTTATGGACAAACATTCTTCATCATTATACAGAGACAGGGTAGAATTCTGTTAGATATAGTCCTATCGTTACTTTAAATGTATACATCATTTAGTCATTATACATACAATTCATAACACAACCTGATAGCAATATTTTTGTTGGATTACCAAGAAATGTATTGTTGAATTATATTAATCATCCCATTGAACTGCATCCATCTATTCTGACAACAATGCCTTAGTGTACGTTATGGAATGTTTAGTCAAATATAACCTATTTTTAAAACCTATTATGAAGTCGGTTTTGTAGCATAAACTGGGAATTTGATATTTCTCACTGGTATTATGATTTTCAGTTTGTTTCATATCTACAAAGTAGTTAAAACGTTTGTCAGTTCCACTTTTTAAAGACGAGACCTGCGTCCTCAATGTCACCCTGTCGTGTGACCCTATAGGGTGCGGCCATTTGGGGAGCGGCCTCCACCTCCACCTGTGAGGTCGGAGGTTAAAACATGCCGTTGTTCTGTTCTCCTCTCTTCTACTGGGGAGGGATTGACTCGTGATTGGTTGGGATTGGTTGGGATTGGTTGTGATTGGTTGTGATTGCTCTCCCCTTGGCAGTGTGTGTTGGAACGCTCTCGTCAGTCAAACCTTGGCTCGTCTCACACATTTTACGTTTAGCGACCCGGCCGACAAGTCGCCGTTGTTCTGCGCTGAACGGAAAATAGAAAACCCATCGTTTATTAGAATCGCTTTCCGAGCTCTATGGGTCCTTAAACAGCCAATCAGTATGCAGATGGCTTTCCTCATCAGCCAATCAGTCACTGGCTGGGTCCCTACGTAGTGCACTAGCAGTGCACTGTAAGGTAATAGGGGGACATTTGCGATACAGAGTGTTATCGGCTATGAAAAGCCCACTGACATTTACTCCTGAGGTGCTGACTTGCTGCACCCTCTACAACTACTGTGATTATTATTATTTGACCATGCTGGTCATTTATGAACATTTGAACATCTTGGCCATGTTCTGTTATAATCTCCACCCGGCACAGCCGGAAGAAGACTGGCCACCCCTCATAGCCTGGTTCCTCTCTAGGTTTCTTCCTAGGTTTTGGCCTTTCTAGGGAGTTTTTCCTAGCCACCGTGCTTCTACACCTGCATTGCTTGCTGTTTGGGGTTTTAGGCTGGGTTTCTGTACAGCACTTTGAGATATCAGCTGATGTAAGAAGGGCTTTATAAATAAATGTGATTTGATTTGATTATCAGGTGGTCTCAGAGCCGTTGTACTAGATGGGAATGGAAAGATGGAAGGGCTTTCATTTTCCATCGCCAGCAGAGTGTTTAATCATGCCTTAAACACACACGTGGCTCTACTGTGATGAGGTGGGTCTAGTTACATTGTCCCTCTGCAGTGTGGAGGGTCTAGTTACATTTTCCCTCTGCAGTGTGGATGGTCTAGTTACATTGTCCCTCTGCAGTGTGGAGGGTCTAGTTACATTGTCCCTCTGCAGTGTGGAGGGTCTAGTTACATTGTCCCTCTGCAGTGTGGAGGGTCTAGTTACATTTTCCCTCTGCAGTGTGGATGGTCTAGTTACATTGTCCCTCTGCAGTGTGGATGGTCTAGTTACATTGTCCCTCTGCAGTGTGGATGGTCTAGTTACATGGTCCCTCTGCAGTGTGGAGGGTCTAGTTACATTGTCCTTCTGCAGTGTGGAGGGTCTAGTTACATTGTCCCTCTGCAGTGTGGATGGTCTAGTTACATTGTCCTTCTGCAGTGTGGAGGGTCTAGTTACATTGTCCCTCTGCAGTGTGGATGGTCTAGTTACATTGTCCCTCTGCAGTGTGGAGGGTCTAGTTACATTGTCCCTCTGCAGTGTGGATGGTCTAGTTACATGGTCCCTCTGCAGTGTGGAGGGTCTAGTTACATTGTCCCTCTGCAGTGTGGAGGGTCTAGTTACATTGTCCCTCTGCAGTGTGGAGGGTCTAGTTACATTGTCCCTCTGCAGTGTGGAGGGTCTAGTTACATGGTCCCTCTGCAGTGTGGAGGGTCTAGTTACATTGTCCCTCTGCAGTGTGGAGGGTCTAGTTACATTGTCCCTCTGCAGTGTGGAGGGTCTAGTTACATTGTCCCTCTGCAGTGTGGAGGGTCTAGTTACATGGTCCCTCTGCAGTGTGGAGGGTCTAGTTACATTGTCCCTCTGCAGTGTGGAGGGTCTAGTTACATTGTCCCTCTGCAGTGTGGAGGGTCTAGTTACATTGTCCCTCTGCGGTGTGGATGGTCTAGTTACATTGTCCCTCTGCAGTGTGGAGGGTCTAGTTACATTGTCTCTCTGTGTGGTATATTCAGCTGGTACTCTGCCATGTCTCTCTGTGTGGTATATTCAGCTGGTACTCTGCCATGTCTCTCTGTGTGGTATATTCAGCTGGTACTCTGTCATGTCTCTCTGTGTGGTATATTCAGCTGGTACTCTGCCATGTCTCTCTGTGTGGTATATTCAGCTGGTACTCTGCCATGTCTCTCTGTGTGGTATATTCAGCTGGTACTCTGCCATGTCTCTCTGTGTGGTATATTCAGCTGGTACTCTGCCATGTCTCTCTGTGTGGTATATTCAGCTGGTACTCTGTCATGTCTCTCTGTGTGGTATATTCAGCTGGTACTCTGCCATGTCTCTCTGTGTGGTATATTCAGCTGGTACTCTGTCATGTCTCTCTGTGTGGTATATTCAGCTGGTACTCTGCCATGTCTCTCTGTGTGGTATATTCAGCTGGTACTCTGCCATGTCTCTCTGTGTGGTATATTCAGCTGGTACTCTACCATGTCTCTCTGTGTGGTATATTCAGCTGGTACTCTGCCATGTCCCTCTGTGTGGTATATTCAGCTGGTACTCTGCCATGTCTCTCTGTGTGGTATATTCAGCTGGTACTCTGCCATGTCTCTCTGTGTGGTATATTCAGCTGGTACTCTGCCATGTCTCTCTGTGTGGTATATTCAGCTGGTACTCTGCCATGTCTCTCTGTGTGGTATATTCAGCTGGTACTCTGCCATGTCTCTCTGTGTGGTATATTCAGCTGGTACTCTGTCATGTCTCTCTGTGTGGTATATTCAGCTGGTACTCTGCCATGTCCCTCTGTCTCTCTGTGTGGTATATTCAGCTGGTACTCTGCCATGTCTCTGTGTGTGGTATATTCAGCTGGTACTCTACCATGTCTCTCTGTCTCTCTGTGTGGTATATTCAGCTGGTACTCTGCCATGTCTCTCTGTCTCTCTGTGTGGTATATTCAGCTGGTACTCTACCATGTCTCTCTGTCTCTCTGTGTGGTATATTCAGCTGGTACTCTACCATGTCTCTCTGTGTGGTATATTCAGCTGGTACTCTGCCATGTCTCTCTGTGTGGTATATTCAGCTGGTACTCTGTCATGTCCCTCTGTCTCTCTGTGTGGTATATTCAGCTGGTACTCTACCATGTCTCTCTGTCTCTCTGTGTGGTATATTCAGCCGGTACTCTACCATGTCTCTCTGTCTCTCTGTGTGGTATATTCAGCTGGTACTCTGCCATGTCTCTCTGTGTGGTATATTCAGCTGGTACTCTGTCATGTCTCTCTGTCTCTCTGTGTGGTATATTCAGCTGGTACTCTGCCATGTCCCTCTGTGTGGTATATTCAGCTGGTACTCTGCCATGTCTCTCTGTGTGGTATATTCAGCTGGTACTCTGCCATGTCTCTCTGTCTCTCTGTGTGGTATATTCAGCTGGTACTCTGCCATGTCTCTCTGTCTCTCTGTGTGGTATATTCAGCTGGTTCTCTGCCATGTCTCTCTGTCTCTCTGTGTGGTATATTCAGCTGGTACTCTGCCATGTCTCTCTGTGTGGTATATTCAGCTGGTTCTCTGCCATGTCTCTCTGTCTCTCTGTGTGGTATATTCAGCTGGTACTCTGCCATGTCTCTCTGTGTGGTATATTCAGCTGGTACTCTGCCATGTCCCTCTGTCTCTCTGTGTGGTATATTCAGCTGGTACTCTACCATGTCTCTCTGTCTCTCTGTGTGGTATATTCAGCTGGTACTCTGCCATGTCTCTCTGTCTCTCTGTGTGGTATATTCAGCTGGTACTCTACCATGTCTCTCTGTCTCTCTGTGTGGTATATTCAGCTGGTACTCTACCATGTCTCTCTGTGTGGTATATTCAGCTGGTACTCTGCCATGTCTCTCTGTGTGGTATATTCAGCTGGTACTCTACCATGTCTCTCTGTCTCTCTGTGTGGTATATTCAGCTGGTACTCTGCCATGTCTCTCTGTGTGGTATATTCAGCTGGTACTCTGTCATGTCCCTCTGTCTCTCTGTGTGGTATATTCAGCTGGTACTCTACCATGTCTCTCTGTCTCTCTGTGTGGTATATTCAGCTGGTACTCTACCATGTCTCTCTGTCTCTCTGTGTGGTATATTCAGCTGGTACTCTGCCATGTCTCTCTGTGTGGTATATTCAGCTGGTACTCTGTCATGTCTCTCTGTCTCTCTGTGTGGTATATTCAGCTGGTACTCTGCCATGTCCCTCTGTGTGGTATATTCAGCTGGTACTCTGCCATGTCTCTCTGTGTGGTATATTCAGCTGGTACTCTGCCATGTCTCTCTGTGTGGTATATTCAGCTGGTACTCTGTCATGTCTCTCTGTCTCTCTGTGTGGTATATTCAGCTGGTACTCTGCCATGTCCCTCTGTGTGGTATATTCAGCTGGTACTCTGCCATGTCTCTCTGTGTGGTATATTCAGCTGGTACTCTACCATGTCTCTCTGTGTGGTATATTCAGCTGGTACTCTGCCATGTCTCTCTGTGTGGTATATTCAGCTGGTACTCTGCCATGTCTCTCTGTCTCTCTGTGTGGTATATTCAGCTGGTACTCTGCCATGTCTCTCTGTCTCTCTGTGTGGTATATTCAGCTGGTTCTCTGCCATGTCTCTCTGTCTCTCTGTGTGGTATATTCAGCTGGTACTCTGCCATGTCTCTCTGTGTGGTATATTCAGCTGGTTCTCTGCCATGTCTCTCTGTCTCTCTGTGTGGTATATTCAGCTGGTACTCTGCCATGTCTCTCTGTCTCTCTGTGTGGTATATTCAGCTGGTTCTCTGCCATGCCTCTCTGTCTCTCTGTGTGGTATATTCAGCTGGTACTCTACCATGTCTCTCTGTGTGGTATATTCAGCTGGTACTCTGTCATGTCTCTCTGTGTGGTATATTCAGCTGGTACTCTGCCATGTCTCTCTGTGTGGTATATTCAGCTGGTACTCTGCCATGCCTCTCTGTGTGGTATATTCAGCTGGTACTCTGCCATGCCTCTCTGTGTGGTATATTCAGCTGGTACTCTACCATGCCTCTCTGTGTGGTATATTCAGCTGGTACTCTACCATGTCTCTCTGTGTGGTATATTCAGCTGGTACTCTGCCATGTCTCTCTGTGTGGTATATTCAGCTGGTACTCTGCCATGTCTCTCTGTGTGGTATATTCAGCTGGTACTCTACCATGTCTCTCTGTGTGGTATATTCAGCTGGTACTCTACCATGTCTCTCTGTCTCTCTGTGTGGTATATTCAGCTGGTACTCTACCATGCCTCTCTGTGTGGTATATTCAGCTGGTACTCTGCCATGTCTCTCTGTGTGGTATATTCAGCTGGTACTCTACCATGTCTCTCTGTGTGGTATTTTCAGCTGGTACTCTACCATGTCTCTCTGTGTGGTATATTCAGCTGGTACTCTGCCATGTCTCTCTGTGTGGTATATTCAGCTGGTACTCTGTCATGTCTCTCTGTCTCTCTGTGTGGTATATTCAGCTGGTACTCTGCCATGCCTCTCTGTGTGGTATATTCAGCTGGTACTCTGTCATGCCAGAGTGGACACACGGACGTCCTGAGATATTGATCTCTGCTTCAGTATCCTGCTGCTCGTTGGTGGACAGACAGACAGGCGGACAGGAAGGCACTCAGACAGTCAGGCAGACAAACAGACAGGAAGGCGGACAGACAAACAGACAGTCCGACAGACAGACAGGAAGGCACTCAGGCAGACAAACAGACAGGCAGACAGACAGACAGGAAGGCGGACAGGCAAACAGACAGACAGACAGACAGACAGACAGGAAGGCGGACAGGCAAACAGACAGGCAGACAGACAGACAGACAGGAAGGCTGACAGACAGAGTGAGCCTTTATGGAAAACAAGGGTAAATGAATGGGATTGGTAAGAAGGGTTTGGCCAGTTAGCAAATAGCCTATCTTGTTATTGACACCCTGGTTATGCTGTTCTCGTGACAGACCGGTCGTTGGTGTTCCTCCATACATATCACCATGATAGGTTGGGTTGTTGTCAATGTTACTTCCTGCTTCCTGTCTGTGTATAGAGAAGGACAGATGATCATGTGTATTCTCTAGCAGCTCCTCTGAACATATTATACAGGCTTGATTCACTATCAAACCACTACCTCTTTCTAGTCCGGCTGCTCTGTCCACTTGCTACACTGAGGGGTTCAGTCCTTTGAAAGTGACCGTCACTGCAGAGGCCTGCCATGGGTCAGTAGAGAGAGAGAGAGAGTGGGCCCCAGGCCTGGAGGGGTGGGCACACGACTGTGAAGGTATTGCCTGTTTTCTCTTACTCTGCAGTCTCTCTCTCCCTCTTTTCCTCTCTCTCTCTCTCTCCATCTCTCTCCTTCTTTCTCTCTCTCTCGCTCTCTGTCTCCTTTCTCTCTCTCTCCTCTCTCTGTCTCTCTCTTTCTCCCTCTCTCTCTCCCGCTCTCTCTCTCTCTCTCTGCAGTGATCTTATGTAATCTGATTGATTTCAGGGGAATGTGCTGGTGTGCAGACAAGAGGCAGCTGAGAGGAGGGGAAGAACTAGATGAGGGGAGGAGAAAGTGGAGCCAGAGGAAGAGGAGATGTGGTAGAAGAGGTAGATGAGGGGAGGAGGAAGTGGAGCCAGAGGAAGAGGAGGTAGAAGAGCTAGATGAGGGGAGGAGGAAGTGGAGCTAGAGGAAGAGGAGGTAGAAGAGGTAGATGAGGGGAGGAGGAAGTGCAGCCAGAGGAAGAGGAGGTAGAAGAGGTAGATGAGGGGAGGAGGAAGTGCAGCCAGAGGAAGAGGAGGTAGAAGAGCTAGATGAGGGGAGGAGGAAGTGGAAGAACTAGAATAGGGGAGGAGGAAGTGGAGGAAGAGGAGGTAAAAGAACTAGATGAGGGGAGGAGGAAGATGAGCCAGAGGAAGAGGAGGTAGAAGAGGTAGATGAGGGGAGGAGGAAGTGGAGTCAGATGAAGAGGAGGTAAAAGAACTAGATGAGGGGAGGAGGAAGTGGAGCCAGAGGAAGAGGAGGTAGAAGAACTAGATGAGGGGAGGAGGAAGTGGAGTCAGATGAAGAGGGGGTAAAAGAACTAGATGAGGGGAGGAGGAAGTGGAGCCAGAGGAAGAGGAGGTAGAAGAGCTAGTTGAGGGGAGGAGGAAGTGGAGAGGAGGTAGAAGAACTAGATGAGGGGAGGAGGAAGTGGAGCCAGAGGAAGAGGAGGTAAAAGAACTAGATGAGGGGAGGAGGAAGTGGAGCCAGAGGAAGAGGAGGTAGAAGAGCTAGATGAGGGGAGGAGGAAGTGGAGCCAGAGGAAGAGGAGGTAGAAGAGCTAGATGAGGGGAGGAAGAAGTGGAGCCAGAGGAAGAGGAGAGGAGGTAGAAGAGCTAGATGAGGGGAGGAGGAAGTGGAGCCAGAGGAAGATGAGAGGAGGTAGAAGAGCTAGATGAGGGGAGGAGGAAGTGGAGCCAGAGGAAGAGGAGGTAGAAGAGCTAGATGAGGGGGGGAGGAAGTGGAGCCAGAGGAAGAGGAGAGGAGGGGAAGGGCTAGATGAGGGGAGGAGGAAGTGGAGCCAGAGGAAGAGGAGGTAGAAGAGCTAGATGAGGGGAGGAGGAAGTGGAGTCAGAGGAAGAGGAGAGGAGGTAGAAGAGCTAGATGAGGGGAGGAGGAAGTGGAGCCAGAGGAGAGGAGGTAGAAGAGCTAGATGAGGGGGGGAGGAAGTGGAGCCAGAGGAAGAGGAGAGGAGGTAGACGAGCTAGATGAGGGGAGGAGGAAGTGGAGTCAGAGGAAGAGGAGGGGTTTCCGAGCGGTGTACACTCCTCCTCCTGTCTGCTCAGCTCCAGGTGAAGCGTGTCAGAACTGAAGGAATGAATCCTCAGTGTTATCAGCTGTGGAAGGCGGGACTTCCAGCGAGGCACGGTTATTCATTGGTCTTGTCAGGCGAGAGAAAAGTTCCTCAGTGGAAGTCGTGAGAGCACCAACCCACCATGGAGATGTTGTACCTTATTCCCCTCCTTCAGGGAACAGTAGTTCTAGTCAGAATAGGACAAAGTGTTTTCTCTTTGCCAGCTGTTGTCTGGCCTCAAAAATATAAAGTAGGGAGAACTTTATTTTTCACACAGTTGACCCTCAACAGTACACCGCAACCTACATTCAGCGTTTTCAAGCAGGCCAGAGTGGGACGGGCCAGAGTGGGACGGGCCAGAGTGGGACGGGCCAGAGTGGGACGGGCCAGAGTGGGACGGGCCAGAGTGGGACGGGCCAGAGTGGGACGGACCAGAGTGGGACGGGCCAGAGTGGGACGGGCCAGAGTGGGACGGGCCAGAGTGGGACGGGCCAGAGTGGGACAGGCCAGAGTGGGACAGGCCAGAGTGGGACAGGCCAGAGTGGGAGAGGCCAGGCCAGAGCAGAGCAAGATGGGACAGATCAGAACAGAGCGGGACAGATCAGAACAGAGCAGGACAAAGTAGAACAGAGCAGGACAAAGTAAGGTAAGGGTTTGAGTAATGGGGAGAATGCTCTACCTCTCACAGTGTTGCTGATGCAGAGACAGGCTCTCTATTTATAGTGGACCTACAACAAAAATGGATGCTCAGAGATCCTGATGTATTATTCTCAAGGTTGGTTCCCTACCTAGCAGTCCTCTCAAAGACCCCATAAAACTCCTCTCATCAATCTCTCTCCTCTCCACCGTGTTTCGGGCAGCTGCCCCCATTTTAACACCACGTCCCTCCTCTCCTCCACCTCGATCTCTTCTCCTCCACCACTATCCTCTCTCCTATCTCCTCTCTTCTCCTCCACCACTATCCTCTCTCCTATCTCCTCTCTTCTCCTCCACCACTATCCTCTCTCCTATCTCCTCTCTTCTCCTCCACCACTATCCTCTCTCCTATCTCCTCTCTTCTCCTCCACCACTATCCTCTCTCCTATCTCCTCTCTTCTCCTCCACCACTATCCTCTCTCCTATCTCCTCTCTTCTCCTCCACCACTATCCTCTCTCCTATCTCCTCTCTTCTCCTCCACCACTATCCTCTCTCCTATCTCCTCTCTTCTCCTCCACCACTATCCTCTCTCCTATCTCCTCTCTTCTCCTCCACCACTATCCTCTCTCCTATCTCCTCTCTTCTCCTCCACCACTATCCTCTCTCCTATCTCCTCTCTTCTCCTCCACCACTATCCTCTCTCCTATCTCCTCTCTTCTCCTCCACCACTATCCTCTCTCCTATCTCCTCTCTTCTCCTCCACCACTATCCTCTCTCCTATCTCCTCTCTTCTCCTCCACCACTATCCTCTCTCCTATCTCCTCTCTTCTCCTCCACCACTATCCTCTCTCCTATCTCCTCTCTTCTCCTCCACCACTATCCTCTCTCCTATCTCCTCTCTTCTCCTCCACCACTATCCTCTCTCCTATCTCCTCTCTTCTCCTCCACCACTATCCTCTCTCCTATCTCCTCTCTTCTCCTCCACCACTATCCTCTCTCCTATCTCCTCTCTTCTCCTCCACCACTATCCTCTCTCCTATCTCCTCTCTTCTCCTCCACCACGATCCTCTCTCCTATCTCCTCTCTTCTCCTCCACCACGATCCTCTCTCCTATCTCCTCTCGTCTCCTCCACCTCGATCCCCTCCATCAGGGAGATAACAGTGATTACCACAGTGAGAAACCAACAGGGAGACAACAGTGGTGAGAAACCATCAGGGAGATAACAGTGGTGAGAAACCATCAGGGAGATAACAGTGGTGAGAAACCATCAGGGAGATAACAGTGGTGAGAAACCATCAGGGAGATAACAGTGATGACCATAGTGAGAAACATTAGGGAGATAACAGCGATAACCACAGTGAGAAACCAACAGGGAGATAAGTGATAACCACCGTGAGAAACCAACAGGGAGATAACGGTGATGACCACAGAGAGACCATCAGGGAGATAACAGTGGTGAGAAACCATCAGGGAGATAAGTGATAACCACCGTGAGAAACATCAGGGAGATAACAGTGATTACCACAGTGAGAAACACCAGGGAGATAACAGTGATGAGAAACCAACAGGGAGATAACAGTGATGAGAAACCAACAGGGAGATAAGTGATAACCACCGTGAGAAACCAACAGGGAGATAACGGTGATGACCACAGAGAGACCATCAGGGAGATAACAGTGGTGAGAAACCAACAGGGAGATAAGTGATAACCACCGTGAGAAACCAACAGGGAGATAACGGTGATGACCACAGAGAGACCATCAGGGAGATAACAGTGGTGAGAAACCATCAGGGAGATAACAGTGATGACCACAGTGAGAAACATCAGGGAGATAACAGTGGTGAGAAACCATCAGGTGTTGTCTGTATATAGTCTCCACATTGACTCTGTACCGGTACCCCCTGTATATAGTCTCCACATTGACTCTGTACAGGTACCCCCTGTATATAGCCTCCACATTGACTCTGTACCGGTACCCCCTGTATATAGCCTCCACATTGACTCTGTACCGGTACCCCCTGTATATAGTCTCCACATTGACTCTGTACCGGTACCCCCTGTATATAGTCTCCACATTGACTCTGTACCGGTACCCCCTGTATATAGCCTCCACATTGACTCTGTACCGGTACCCCCTGTATATAGTCTCCACATTGACTCTGTACCGGTACCCCCTGTATATAGTCTCCAAATTGACTCTGTACCGGTACCCCCTGTATATAGTCTCCACATTGACTCTGTACCGGTACCCCCTGTATATAGCCTCCACATTGACTCTGTACCGGTACCCCCTGTATATAGCCTCCACATTGACTCTGTACCGTAACACCCTGTAAATAGTCTCCACATTGACTCTGTACCGGTACCCCCTGTATATAGTCTCCACATTGACTCTGTACCGGTACCCCCCTGTATATAGCCTCCACATTGACTCTGTACCGGTATCTCCTGTATATAGTCTCCACATTGACTCTGTACCGGTACCCCCTGTATATAGCCTCCACATTGACTCTGTACCGGTACCCCCTGTATATAGTCTCCACATTGACTCTGTACCGGTACCCCCTGTATATAGCCTCCACATTGACTCTGTACCGGTACCCCCTGTATATAGTCTCCACATTGACTCTGTACCGGTACCCCCTGTATATAGCCTCCACATTGACTCTGTACCGGTACCCCCCTGTATATAGCCTCCACATTGACTCTGTACCGTAACACCCTGTATATAGCCTCCACATTGACTCTGTACCTTAACACCCTGTATATAGCCTCCACATTGACTCTGTACCGCAATACCCTGTATATAGCCTCCACATTGACTCTGTACCGGTACCCCCTGTATATAGCCTCCACATTGACTCTGTACCGTAACACCCTGTAAATAGTCTCCACATTGACTCTGTACCGGTACCCCCTGTATATAGCCTCCACATTGACTCTGTACCGTAACACCCTGTATATAGTCTCCACATTGACTCTGTACCGGTACCCCCTGTATATAGTCTCCACATTGACTCTGTACCGGTACCCCCTGTATATAGTCTCCACATTGACTCTGTACCGGTACCCCCTGTATATAGCCTCCACATTGACTCTGTACCGGTACCCCCTGTATATAGCCTCCACATTGACTCTGTACCGTAATACCCTGTATATATCCTCCACATTGACTCTGTACCGTAACACCCTGTATATCGTCTCCACATTGACTCTGTACCGGTACCCCCTGTATATAGCCTCCACATTGACTCTGTACCGTAACACCCTGTATATAGCCTCCACATTGACTCTGTACCGGTACCCCCTGTATATAGTCTCCACATTGACTCTGTACCGGTACCCCCTGTATATAGTCTCCACATTGACTCTGTACCGGTACCCCCTGTATATAGCCTCCACATTGACTCTGTACCGGTACCCCCTGTATATAGCCTCCACGTTGACTCTGTACCGTAATACCCTGTATATAGCCTCCACGTTGACTCTGTACCGTAATACCCTGTATATAGCCTCCACATTGACTCTGTACCGTAATACCCTGTATATAGCCTCCGCATTGACTCTGTACCGTAACACCCTGTATATAGCCTCCACATTGACTCTGTACCGGTACCCCCTGTATATAGTCTCCACATTGACTCTGTACCGGTATCCCCTGTATATAGTCTCCACATTGACTCTGTACCGGTACCCCCTGTATATAGCCTCCACATTGACTCTGTATCGGTAGCCCCTGTATATAGCCTCCACACTGACTCTGTACCGTAATACCCTGTATATAGCCTCCACGTTGACTCTGTACCGTAATACCCTGTATATAGCCTCCACGTTGACTCTGTACCGTAATACCCTGTATATATCCTCCACATTGACTCTGTACCGCAATACCCTGTATATAGTCACCACATTGACTCTGTACCGTAACACCCTGTATATAGTCTCCACATTGACTCTGTACCGTAACACCCTGTATATAGCCTCCACATTGACTCTGTACCGGTATCCCCTGTATATAGTCTCCACATTGACTCTGTACCGGTACCCCCTGTATATAGCCTCCACGTTGACTCTGTACCGTAATACCCTGTATATATCCTCCACATTGACTCTGTACCGTAACACCCTGTATATCGTCTCCACATTGACTCTGTACCGGTACCCCCTGTATATAGCCTCCACATTGACTCTGTACCGTAACACCCTGTATATAGTCTCCACATTGACTCTGTACCGGTACCCCCTGTATATAGTCTCCACATTGACTCTGTACCGGTACCCCCTGTATATAGCCTCCACATTTACTCTGTACCGGTACCCCCTGTATATAGCCTCCACGTTGACTCTGTACCGTAATACCCTGTATATAGCCTCCACGTTGACTCTGTACCGTAATACCCTGTATATATCCTCCGCGTTGACTCTGTACCGTAATACCCTGTATATAGCCTCCGCATTGACTCTGTACCGTAACACCCTGTATATAGCCTCCGCATTGACTCTGTACCGGTACCCCCTGTATATAGCCTCCACATTGACTCTGTACCGGTACCCCCCTGTATATAGTCTCCACATTGACTCTGTACCGGTACCCCCTGTATATAGTCTCCACATTGACTCTGTACCGTAATACCCTGTATATAGCCTCCACATTGACTCTGTACCGTAATACCCTGTATATAGTCTCCGCATTGACTCTGTACCGTAATACCTTGTATATAGCCTCCACATTGACTCTGTACCGTAATACCCTGTATATAGCCTCCACATTGACTCTGTACCGTAATACCCTGTATATAGCCTCCACATTGACTCTGTACCGTAACACCCTGTATATAGCCTCCACATTGACTCTGTACCGTAATACCCTGTATATAGTCTCCACATTGACTCTGTACCGTAATACCCTGTATATAGCCCTCTGCTGCTCTTTAATTATTTGTTATTCTGATCTCTTATTTTTTGTAGGTATTTCATTAAATCTGCGCTGTTGGTTAAGTGCTTGTAAGTAATTGTTTCACTGTAATCTCTACACCTGTTGTATTCGGGCGCATGTGACATAAAATGTGATTTGATTGGATTGTTCTGCTACTGGTCGGCCGACCGTGACGGGTGCGTCAGCAGTGTAGGCTACTGGCTGGCCGACCGTGAGGGGTGCGTCAGCAGTGTAGGCTACTGGCTGGCCGACCGTGACGGGTGCGTCAGCAGTGTAGGCTACTGGCCTATAATTGGATCTGTGAGCTGCCTCTTGAGTCCTCGGTCGGTCAGGGCTGTGAAGATCTCTGCCATGGCCTGTAGGTTGGAGGGGTCTAGTACCTGTCTGTCTGACCTCTGGTATATGTCTGAATAGTGCACTCTCTATATAGTGCACTCCCTATATAGTGCACTCCCTATATAGCCCTATGGGCCTGGTCAAAAGTAGTGCGCTAGACTATGTAGGGAATAGGGTGCTAGATTGGACACACTGTCATTTTAAAATGGTTGCTTCCAGTACTCATGTTCTCTATCTCTATACGGCGTTAGAGAGACAGAGACCAAAGGACTGCAGTCAGGTGGGGCCAAGAGGAGAGACCAGGGCTGGGGCCAAGAGGAGAGACCAGGGCTGGGGCCAAGAGGAGAGACCAGGGCTGGGGCCAAGAGGGGAGACCAGGGTTGGGGCCAAGAGGAGAGACCAGGGCTGGGGCCAAGAGGAGAGACCAGGGCTGGGGCCAAGAGGGGAGACCAGGGTTGGGGCCAAGAGGAGAGACCAGGGCTGGGGCCAAGAGGAGAGACCAGGGCTGGGGCCAAGAGGAGAGACCAGGGTTGGGGGTTGGGGCCAAGAGGAGAGACCAGGGCTGGGGCCAAGAGGAGAGACCAGGGCTGGGGAGAGGAGAGACCAGGGCTGGGGCCAAGAGGAGAGACCAGGGTTGGGGCCAAGAGGAGAGACCAGGGCTGGGGCCAAGAGGAGAGACCAGGGCTGGGGCCAAGAGGAGAGACCAGGGCTGGGGCCAAGAGGAGAGACCAGGGTTGGGGCCAAGAGGAGAGACCAGGGCTGGGGCCAAGAGGAGAGACCAGGGCTGGGGCCAAGAGGAGAGACCAGGGTTGGGGCCAAGAGGAGAGACCAGGGCTGGGGTCAAGAGGAGAGACCAGGGTTGGGGCCAAGAGGAGAGACCAGGGCTGGGGTCAAGAGGAGAGACCAGGGCTGGGGCCAAGAGGGGAGACCAGGGTTGGGGCCAAGAGGAGAGACCAGGGCTGGGGCCAAGAGGAGAGACCAGGGCTGGGGCCAAGAGGAGAGACCAGGGCTGGGGTCAAGAGGAGAGACCAGGGCTGGGGCCAAGAGGAGAGACCAGGGCTGGGGCCAAGAGGAGAGACCAGGGCTGGGGCCAAGAGGAGAGACCAGGGCTGGGGCCAAGAGGAGAGACCAGGGCTGGGGCCAAGAGGAGAGAGAGAGAGAGACCAGGGCTGGGGCCAAGAGGAGAGACCAGGGTTGGGGTCAAGAGGAGAGACCAGGGCTGGGGCCAAGAGGAGAGACCAGGGCTGGGGCCAAGAGGAGAGACCAGGGCTGGGGCCAAGAGGAGAGACCAGGGTTGGGGCCAAGAGGAGAGAGAGAGAGAGACCAGGGTTGGGGCCAAGAGGAGAGAGAGAGAGAGACCAGGGGTGGGGCCAAGAGGAGAGACCAGGGCTGGGGCCAAGAGGAGAGACCAGGGTTGGGGCCAAGAGGAGAGACCAGGGTTGGGGCCAAGAGGAGAGAGAGAGAGAGACCAGGGTTGGGGCCAACCATGCCAGCCTTGCCAGCTCTCTGCCAGTGCCTCGGGCTGTTCCTTCTGCATGTGTGGGCGTCTGTGGGTGTAACAGGGAATTCACTCTCGACTTCAGGAGATCCTGTATGTTCCAAGCTGATGGACGACACTTCTTGGCTCCCCTTCCTGCTCTGCTCTGGTTATAGAACAGCAATGTGATTGTAAAGCAGGATTTGGTCAGCCCACGCTATAGTTATAGCGTGTACAGTGAGCTAAAAAAGCATTGGGACAATGACACATTTCTTGTTTTTTGTGAAATGATACAATGACTATGAGGTCAAAGTGCAGACTGTCAGCTTTCATTTGAGGGTATTTTCATCCACATCGGGTGAACCGTTTAGAAATTACAGCCCTTTTTGTACATAACCCCCCCATTTTTGGGGACCAAAAGTATTGGGACACATTCACTTAGACATGTATTGAAGTAGTCAAACGTTTAGTGTTTTGTCCCATATACCTGGCACACAATGATGACATCAAGCTTGTGACTCTATAAACGTGTTGGATGTATTGGCTGTTTGTTTTGGTTGTGTTTCAGATTATTTGGTTGCCCCAATAGAAACGAATGGTAAATCATGTATAGTGTCATTTTGGATTCACTTTTATTGTAAATGAGAATAGAATGTGTTTCGTAACACTTCAACTTTAATGTGGACGATACCATGATTATGGATATTCCTGAATTAATCACTGTCCCAATACTTTTGGGTCTCCGGAGTGGCGCAGCGGTCTAAGGCACTGCATCTCAGTGCTAGAGGCGTCACTACAGACCGTGGTTCGATTCCAGGCTGTATCACAACCAGCTATGATTGGGAGTGCAATAGGGCGGCTAACAATTGGCCCAGCGTCATCCTGGTTAGGGTTTGGCCGGTGTAGGCCGTCATTGTAAATAAGAATTTGTTCTTAACTGACTTCCCTAGTTAAATTAATTAAAAATAAACACTGTGTGTGAAAGTGGGGGGATCTAGCATGTGATGTAGCGAGAGGGAGGGAGAGAGTGAAGGGAGAGGGAGGGAGAGAAGAGAGTGAAAGGAGAGGGAGAGGGAGGGAGAGAAGAGAGTGAAGGGAGAGGGAGGGAGAGAAGAGAGTGAAAGGAGAGGGAGAGGGAGGGAGAGAAGAGAGTGAAGGGAGAGGGAGGGAGAGAAGAGAGTGAAGGGAGAGGGAGGGAGAGGGAGGGAAGCATAGCGAGAGAGGGAGAGCGGGAACTATGGGTGGGAAGGGGGAGAGAGTAGGAGTTGTTCATGCTTAGATTAGCATGTTAACAGTCGTTAGCTATGTGTCTCCATGTTAACAGTCGTTAGCTACGTGTCTCCATGGTAACAGTCGTTAGCTGTGTGTCTCCATGTTAACAGTCGTTAGCTACGTGTCTCCATGTTAACAGTCGTTAGCTGTGTGTCTCCGTGTTAACAGTCGTTAGCTACTTGTCTCCATGGTAACAGTCGTTAGCTATGTGTCTCCATGTTAACAGTCGTTAGCTACGTGTCTCCATGGTAACAGTCGTTAGCTGTGTGTCTCCATGTTAACAGTCGTTAGCTACGTGTCTCCATGTTAACAGTCGTTAGCTGTGTGTCTCCGTGTTAACAGTCGTTAGCTACGTGTCTCCATGTTAACAGTCGTTAGCTACGTGTCTCCATGTTAACAGTCGTTAGCTACGTGTCTTCATGTTAACAGTCGTTAGCTACGTGTCTCCATGTTAACAGTCGTTAGCTACGTGTCTCCATGTTAACAGTCGTTAGCTACGTGTCTCCGTGTTAACAGTCGTTAGCTACGTGTCTCCATGTTAACAGTCGTTAGCTACGTGTCTCCATGTTAACAGTCGTTAGCTACGTGTCTCCATGTTAACAGTCGTTAGCTACGTGTCTTCATGTTAACAGTCGTTAGCTACGTGTCTCCATGTTAACAGTCGTTAGCTACGTGTCTCCATGTTAACAGTCGTTAGCTACGTGTCTCCATGTTAACAGTCGTTAGCTACGTGTCTCCATGGTAACAGTCGTTAGCTACGTGTCTCCATGTTAACAGTCGTTAGCTACGTGTCTCCATGTTAACAGTCGTTAGCTACGTGTCTCCATGTTAACAGTCGTTAGCTGCGTGTCTCCATGTTAACAGTCGTTAGCTACGTGTCTCCATGTTAACAGTCGTTAGCTACGTGTCTCCATGTTAACAGTCGTTAGCTACGTGTCTCCGTGTTAACAGTCGTTAGCTACGTGTCTCCGTGTTAACAGTCGTTAGCTACGTGTCTCCGTGTTAACAGTCATTAGCTACGTGTCTCCGTGTTAACAGTCGTTAGCTACGTGTCTCCGTGTTAACAGTCGTTAGCTACGTGTCTCCGTGTTAACAGTCGTTAGCTACGTGTCTCCGTGTTAACAGTCGTTAGCTACGTGTCTCCGTGTTAACAGTCGTTAGCTACGTGTCTCCGTGTTAACAGTCGTTAGCTGTGTGTCTCCATGTTAACAGTCGTTAGCTACGTGTCTCCATGTTAACAGTCGTTAGCTACGTGTCTCCATGTTAACAGTCGTTAGCTACGTGTCTTCATGTTAACAGTCGTTAGCTACGTGTCTCCATGTTAACAGTCGTTAGCTACGTGTCTCCATGTTAACAGTCGTTAGCTACGTGTCTCCATGTTAACAGTCGTTAGCTACGTGTCTCCATGTTAACAGTCGTTAGCTACGTGTCTCCATGTTAACAGTCGTTAGCTGCGTGTCTCCATGTTAACAGTCGTTAGCTACGTGTCTCCATGTTAACAGTCGTTAGCTACGTGTCTCCATGTTAACAGTCGTTAGCTACGTGTCTCCGTGTTAACAGTCGTTAGCTGTGTGTCTCCATGTTAACAGTCGTTAGCTATGTGTCTCCATGGTAACTGTTTACACTATAGAGGTAATATAGTGTCTCTGTTGGGTGAATTGATGATGTGCTGCTGATGGTAGGATTAGTTTTCTCATTAAGCAGCCTAGTCTGGGAGAGAGACAGAGACGGGCTGGGGAAATGAGGACAGAGAGGGAGAAGGAATGGGGAAATGAGGACAGAGAGGGAGAAGGAATGGGGAAATGAGGACAGAGAGGGAGAGAAAATGAGGACAGAGAGGGAGAAGGAATGATGAAATGAGGATAGAGAGGGAGAGGAAATGAGGACAGAGAGGGAGAAGGAATGGGGAAATGAGGACAGAGAGATTTGAAGAGCAATCACTTAACACATTGTTCAATCCACCAGAGAAATTGAGTTACAATGACTGAAACATAGTGTGTATAGCTCCTCTGAAACCTTTTAGTTTGTGTCCCAGAACTAGTGACCAGCCCAGATCCTACTGCTCTACTACTGCGTTGTCGTAACATACTGCATTGACCATCACAGCACTGGTTAACACACACAGCAGGGATGTTTACCTAGTAGCGAAAGCAAACAGGGATATTCAATAGGATGGTTTTTATCAGAGTGGTCGTTTGAGCCTGGCTGTTTTTGTATGGAGCGTCACAGTGATGCACAGAGCTGCTGGCTGACTGGCTGGCTGGGTACACTGCTCCTGAAAGCACAGGGCAGAGAGAGAGAGAGGGAGAGGGTGGGACTATTGCTGTGTTTGTGATTGTGTTTGTGTGTATAGAGAGGGGTGGACGGTCCCATATCAGCTGGTTGGCAGGTCCTCTAAGTGGGCGGCGTGTTTTAGTGCTGCCTCGTTAAACATGGCCGCTTGATGCCTGTTGTTTCATGAGTTAGAGAGCCACTGTATTACCCACACTATGCTCCTGGCTGGGGAGAGACCCACACTATGTTACTGGCTGGGGAGAGAGACCCACACTATGCTACTGGCTGGGAGAGAGACCCACACTATGCTACTGGCTGGGGAGAGAGAGACCCACACTATGTTACTGGCTGGGGAGAGAGACCCACACTATGCTACTGGCTGGGGAGAGAGACCCACACTATGCTACTGGCTGGGGAGAGAGACCCACACTATGCTACTGGCTGGGGAGAGAGACCCACACTATGTTACTGGCTGGGGAGAGAGACCCACACTATGCTACTGGCTGGAGAGAGAGACCCACACTATGTTACTGGCTGGGGAGAGAGACCCACACTATGCTACTGGCTGGGGAGAGAGACCCACACTATGCTACTGGCTGGGGAGAGAGACCCACACTATGTTACTGGCTGGGGAGAGAGACCCACACTATGCTACTGGCTGGGGAGAGAGACCCACACTATGTTACTGGCTGGGGAGAGAGACCCACACTATGCTACTGGCTGGGAGAGAGACCCACACTATGCTATTGGCTGGGGAGAGGGACCCACACTATGCTACTGGCTGGGGAGAGAAACCCACACTATGCTACTGGCTGGGGAGAGAGACCCACACTATGCTACTGGCTGGGGAGAGAGACCCACACTATGTTACTGGCTGGGGAGAGAGACCCACACTATGCTACTGGCTGGGGAGAGGGACCCACACTATGCTACTGGCTGGGGAGAGAGACCCACACTATGCTACTGGCTGGGGAGAGAGACCCACACTATGCTACTGGCTGGGAGAGAGACCCACACTATGCTACTGGCTGGGGAGAGAGACCCACACTATGCTACTGGCTGGGGAGAGAGACCCTCACTATGTTACTGGCTGGGGAGAGAGACCCACACTATGCTACTGGCTGGGGAGAGAGACCCACACTATGTTACTGGCTGGGAGAGAGACCCACGCTATGCTACTGGCTGGGAGAGAGATCCACACTATGCTACTGGCTGGGGAGAGAGACCCACACTATGCTACTGGCTGGGGAGAGAGACCCACACTATGCTACTGGCTGGGGAGAGAGACCCACACTATGTTACTGGCTGGGGAGAGAGACCCACGCTATGCTACTGGCTGGGGAGAGAGACCCACACTATGCTACTGGCTGGGGAGAGAGACCCACACTATGCTCCTGGCTGGGGCGAGAGACCCACACTATGTTACTGGCTGGGGAGAGAGACCCACACTATGCTACTGGCTGGGGAGAGAGACCCACACTATGCTACTGGCTGGGGAGAGAGACCCACACTATGCTACTGGCTGGGGAGAGAGACCCACACTATGCTACTGGCTGGGGAGAGAGAGAGAGACCCACACTATGCTACTGGCTGGGGAGAGAGACCCTCACTATGTTACTGGCTGGGGAGAGAGACCCACACTATGTTACTGGCTGGGGAGAGAGACCCACACTATGCTACTGGCTGGGGAGAGAGACCCACACTATGTTACTGGCTGGGGAGAGAGACCCACACTATGTTACTGGCTGGGGAGAGAGACCCACACTATGTTACTGGCTGGGGAGAGAGACCCACACTATGTTACTGGCTGGGGAGAGAGACCCACACTATGCTACTGGCTGGGGAGAGAGAGAGAGACCCACACTATGTTACTGGCTGGGGAGAGAGACCCACACTATGCTACTGGCTGGGGAGAGAGAGAGAGACCCACACTATGTTACTGGCTGGGGAGAGAGACCCACACTATGTTACTGGCTGGGGAGAGAGAGAGAGACCCACACTATGTTACTGGCTGGGGAGAGAGACCCACACTATGTTACTAGCTGGGGAGAGAGAGAGAGACCCACACTATGTTACTGGCTGGGGAGAGAGACCCACACTATGCTACTGGCTGGGGAGAGAGACCCTCACTATGTTACTGGCTGGGGAGAGAGAGAGAGACCCACACTATGTTACTGGCTGGGGAGAGAGACCCACACTATGCTACTGGCTGGGGAGAGAGACCCACACTATGCTACTGGCTGGGGAGAGAGACCCACACTATGCTACTGGCTGGGGAGAGAGACCCACACTATGTTACTGGCTGGGGAGAGAGACCCACACTATGCTACTGGCTGGGGAGAGAGACCCACACTATGTTACTGGCTGGGGAGAGAGACCCACACTATGTTACTGGCTGGGGAGAGAGAGAGAGACCCACACTATGTTACTGGCTGGGGAGAGAGACCCACACTATGCTACTGGCTGGGGAGAGCGACCCTCACTATGTTACTGGCTGGGGAGAGAGAGAGAGACCCACACTATGTTACTGGCTGGGGAGAGAGACCCTCACTATGTTACTGGCTGGGGAGAGAGAGAGAGACCCACACTATGTTACTGGCTGGGGAGAGAGACCCACACTATGCTACTGGCTGGGGAGAGAGACCCACACTATGCTACTGGCTGGGGAGAGGGACCCACACTATGTTACTGGCTGGGGAGAGAGACCCACACTATGCTACTGGCTGGGAGAGAGACCCACACTATGCTACTGGCTGGGGAGAGAGACCCACACTATGCTACTGGCTGGGGAGAGGGACCCACACTATGTTACTGGCTGGGGAGAGAGACCCACACTATGCTACTGGCTGGGAGAGAGACCCACACTATGCTACTGGCTGGGGAGAGAGAGACCCACACTATGTTACTGGCTGGGGAGAGAGACCCACACTATGCTACTGGCTGGGGAGAGAGACCCACACTATGCTACTGGCTGGGGAGAGAGACCCACACTATGCTACTGGCTGGGAGAGAGACCCACACTATGCTACTGGCTGGGGAGAGAGACCCACACTATGCTACTGGCTGGGGAGAGAGACCCACACTATGCTACTGGCTGGGGAGAGAGACCCACACTGGCTGGGAGAGAGACCCACACTATGCTACTGGCTGGGGAGAGAGACCCACACTATGCTACTGGCTGGGGAGAGAGACCCACACTGGCTGGGAGAGAGACCCACACTATGCTACTGGCTGGGGAGAGAGACCCACACTATGCTATTGGCTGGGGAGAGAGACCCACACTATGTTACTGGCTGGGGAGAGAGACCCACGCTATGTTACTGGCTGGGAGAGAGACCCACACTATGCTACTGGCTGGGGAGAGAGACCCACACTATGTTACTGGCTGGGGAGAGAGACCCACACTATGCTACTGGCTGGGAGAGAGACCCACACTATGCTACTGGCTGGGGAGAGAGACCCACACTATGCTACTGGCTGGGGAGAGAGACCCACACTATGCTACTGGCTGGGGAGAGAGACCCACACTATGCTACTGGCTGGGGAGAGAGACCCACACTATGTTACTGGCTGGGGAGAGGGACCCACACTATGCTACTGGCTGGGGAGAGAGACCCACACTATGTTACTGGCTGGGGAGAGAGACCCACACTATGCTACTGGCTGGGAGAGAGACCCACACTATGCTCCTGGCTGGGGAGAGAGACCCACACTATGCTACTGGCTGGGGAGAGAGACCCACACTATGTTACTGGCTGGGGAGAGAGACCCACACTATGTTACTGGCTGGGGAGAGAGACCCACACTATGCTACTGGCTGGGAGAGAGACCCACACTATGCTACTGGCTGGGAGAGAGACCCACACTATGCTACTGGCTGGGAGAGAGACCCACACTATGCTACTGGCTGGGAGAGAGACCCACACTATGCTCCTGGCTGGGGAGAGAGACCCACACTATGCTACTGGCTGGGGAGAGAGACCCACACTATGTTACTGGCTGGGGAGAGAGACCCACACTATGTTACTGGCTGGGGAGAGAGACCCACACTATGCTACTGGCTGGGGAGAGAGAGAGAGACCCACACTATGCTACTGGCTGGGAGAGAGACCCACACTATGCTACTGGCTGGGAGAGAGACCCACACTATGCTCCTGGCTGGGGCGAGAGACCCACACTATGCTACTGGCTGGGGAGAGAGACCCACACTATGCTACTGGCTGGGGAGAGAGACCCACACTATGCTACTGGCTGGGGAGAGAGACCCACACTATGCTACTGGCTGGGGAGAGAGACCCACACTATGCTACTGGCTGGGGAGAGAGACCCACACTATGCTACTGGCTGGGGAGAGAGACCCACACTATGCTACTGGCTGGGAGAGAGACCCTCACTATGCTACTGGCTGGGGAGAGAGACCCACACTATGCTACTGGCTGGGGAGAGAGACCCACACTATGTTACTGGCTGGGGAGAGAGACCCTCACTATGTTACTGGCTGGGGAGAGGGACCCACACTATGTTACTGGCTGGGGAGAGAGACCCTCACTATGTTACTGGCTGGGGAGAGAGACCCACACTATGCTACTGGCTGGGGAGAGAGACCCTCACTATGCTACTGGCTGGGGAGAGAGACCCACACTATGCTACTGGCTGGGGAGAGAGACCCACACTATGCTCCTGGCTGGGGCGAGAGACCCACACTATGCTACTGGCTGGGGAGAGAGACCCACACTATGCTACTGGCTGGGGAGAGGGACCCACACTATGTTACTGGCTGGGGAGAGAGACCCTCACTATGTTACTGGCTGGGGAGAGAGACCCTCACTATGTTACTGGCTGGGGAGAGAGACCCTCACTATGTTACTGGCTGGGGAGAGAGACCCTCACTATGTTACTGGCTGGGGAGAGAGACCCTCACTATGTTACTGGCTGGGAGAGGGACCCACACTATGTTACTGGCTGGGGAGAGAGACCCACACTATGCTACTGGCTGGGGAGAGAGACCCTCACTATGTTACTGGCTGGGGAGAGAGACCCACACTATGTTACTGGCTGGGGAGAGAGACCCACACTATGTTACTGGCTGGGGAGAGAGACCCACACTATGCTACTGGCTGGGGAGAGAGACCCACACTATGCTACTGGCTGGGGAGAGAGACCCACACTATGCTACTGGCTGGGGAGAGAGACCCACACTATGTTACTGGCTGGGGAGAGAGACCCACACTATGCTACTGGCTGGGGAGAGAGACCCACACTATGCTACTGGCTGGGGAGAGAGACCCACACTATGCTACTGGCTGGGGAGAGAGACCCACACTATGCTACTGGCTGGGGAGAGAGACCCACACTATGCTACTGGCTGGGGAGAGAGACCCACACTATGTTACTGGCTGGGGAGAGAGACCCACACTATGTTACTGGCTGGGGAGAGAGACCCACACTATGCTACTGGCTGGGGAGAGAGACCCACACTATGCTACTGGCTGGGGAGAGAGACCCACACTATGCTACTGGCTGGGGAGAGAGACCCACACTATGTTACTGGCTGGGGAGAGGGACCCACACTATGTTACTGGCTGGGAGAGAGACCCACACTATGCTACTGGCTGGGGAGAGAGACCCACACTATATTACTGGCTGGGGAGAGAGACCCACACTATGCTACTGGCTGGGAGAGAGACCCACACTATGCTACTGGCTGGGGAGAGAGACCCACACTATATTACTGGCTGGGGAGAGAGACCCACACTATGCTACTGGCTGGGGAGAGAGACCCTCACTATGCTACTGGCTGGGGAGAGAGACCCACACTATGCTACTGGCTGGGGAGAGAGACCCACACTATGCTACTGGCTGGGGGAGAGAGGCAGAGGGAGAGAGGCCTACTTTCTGTGATCTAGGAAATGTTTCTTCACAGAAACACAAACCTTTGATTGTAAAGGATATTACCCACATGGATGTAACCAACACTTTGGATATGATTTAGACATGGTAAAACAATACACTCCCTCTTCCTCTCCTCTTCTCCTCCTCCCCTCCCCTCTCCTGCCCCTTTCTCTTCCTGCCCTGCCCTCCTCTCCTCCTCCTCTCCTCTCCTCCTCCCTTCTCCTCCTCCTCTCCTCTCCTCCTCCCTTCTCCTCCTCCACTCCTCTCCTCCTCCCTTCTCCTCCTCCTCTCCTCCTCTCCTATCCTCCTCCCTTCTCCTCCTCTCCTATCCTCCTCCCTTCTCCTCTCCTCTCTCCCCCTCTCCTCTCTCCCCCTCTCCTCTCCTCTCCACCTCTTCTCCTCCTCTCCTCTCCTCTCCTCTCCTCTCCTCTCCTCTCCTCTCCTCTCCTCTCCTCTCCTCTCCTCTCCTCTATAAGTCCTGTAGGAGGAGGAGTTTTAAAGTGTAGCTGGGTGTGGGATGTGTGTGGGAGCGTATGAACCCCTAGCCTATTGATTTGTATGCATATAACCCAGCTAGTGTAACACTCCACAACCAACCAGCCCACATAACAGTAGATGAGATGAGTGGATGTGGGCAGGGTGGAAATGAAATATATATTAGGCCTTATTTAGCGTGTTTCAACTCGTAAGTGACCTAGATTTAATGGAGGAACATGCACCGTTCTGATTTGGTTCCCCTTGGTTACAGCGTTTCATTCGTCCATAAGAAGATTCCTCAGGGGTGGAAGTTGGACCTTAGTTAACAACTAGGTTGGAAGTGCATGGGGTTGGTTCCATGAGAGGGGAATTAGATCGCCAGTGAACCTGTTTATCATTGCTTTGTTTCTCTGCTATCGCCTCTCAGGTCTGCCTCGGTTGTTTCTCTGGTATCGCATCTCAGGCCTGCCTCGGTTGTTTCTCTGGTATCGCCTCTCTGGTCTGCCTCGGTTGTTTCTCTGGTATCGCCTCTCAGGTCTGCCTCGGTTGTTTCTCTGCTATCGCCTCTCTGGTCTGCCTCGGTTGTTTCTCTGCTATCGCCTCTCAGGCCTGCCTCGGTTGTTTCTCTGCTATCGCCTCTCAGGCCTGCCTCAGTTGTTTCTCTGCTATCGCCTCTCTGGTCTGCCTCTGCTGTTCCTCCTTTGGTCAGGCAAGGCGAGCCAAGCTCAAAGCTTCTTCTCTCTCCTAGTCTGGACCTTGACTTGAATTATATTATCGCTGAGCAGCTGTGTGGCTACCTGGCTGAGTAGGTCTGTCTACCTGGCTGAGTAGGTCTGTCTACCTGACTGAGTAGGTCTGTCTACCTGACTGAGTAGGTCTGTCTACCTGACTGAGTAGGTCTGTCTACCTGGCTGAGTAGGTCAGGTAGGACCTATTAACCATGTAATCTGCTACATTATTAGTATTAATATTAACCATGTGCTCTGCTACATTATTAGTATTAATATTTACCATGTGCTCTGCTACATTATCAGTATGAACCATATGCTCTGCTACATTATTAGTATGAACCATGTGTTCTGCTACATTATTAGTATGAACCATGTGTTCTGCTACATTATCAGTATGAACCATGTGTTCTGCTACATTATCAGTATGAACCATATGCTCTGCTACATTATGAGTATGAACCATATGCTCTGCTACATTATTAATATGAACCATGTGCTCTGCTACATTATCAGTATGAACCATATGCTCTGCTACATTATCAGTATGAACCATGTGCTCTGCTACATTATTAGTATCAGTATGAACCATATGCTCTGCTACATTATTAGTATCAGTATGAACCATGTGCTCTGCTACATTATTAGTATCAGTATGAACCATGTGCTCTGCTACATTATTAGTATCAGTATGAACCATATGCTCTGCTACATTATCAGTATGAACCATATGCTCTGCTACATTATCAGTATGAACCATATGCTCTGCTACATTATCCATATGAACCATATGCTCTGCTACATTATCAGTATGAACCATGTGCTCTGCTACATTATCAGTATGAACCATATGCTCTGCTACATTATCAGTATGAACCATATGCTCTGCTACATTATGAGTATGAACCATATGCTCTGCTACATTATCAGTATGAACCATATGCTCTGCTACATTATCAGTATGAACCATATGCTCTGCTACATTATCAGTATGAACCATATGCTCTGCTACATTATCAGTATGAACCATGTGCTCTGCTACATTATCAGTATGAACCATGTGCTCTGCTACATTATCAGTATGAACCATATGCTCTGCTACATTATCAGTATGAACCATATGCTCTGCTACATTATGAGTATGAACCATATGCTCTGCTACATTATTAGTATGAACCATGTGCTCTGCTACATTATCAGTATGAACCATATGCTCTGCTACATTATCAGTATGAACCATGTGCTCTGCTACATTATTAGTATCAGTATGAACCATATGCTCTGCTACATTATTAGTATCAGTATGAACCATATGCTCTGCTACATTATTAGTATCAGTATGAACCATGTGCTCTGCTACATTATTAGTATCAGTATGAACCATGTGCTCTGCTACATTATTAGTATCAGTATGAACCATATGCTCTGCTACATTATCAGTATGAACCATATGCTCTGCTACATTATCAGTATGAACCATATGCTCTGCTACATTATCAGTATGAACCATATGCTCTGCTACATTATCAGTATGAACCATATGCTCTGCTACATTATCCATATGAACCATATGCTCTGCTACATTATCAGTATGAACCATATGCTCTGCTACATTATCAGTATGAACCATATGCTCTGCTACATTATCCATATGAACCATATGCTCTGCTACATTATCATTATGAACCATATGCTCTGCTACATTATCAGTATGAACCATATGCTCTGCTACATTATTAGTATGAACCATATGCTCTGCTACATTATCAGTATGAACCATATGCTCTGCTACATTATCAGTATGAACCATATGCTCTGCTACATTATCAGTATGAACCATATGCTCTGCTACATTATCCATATGAACCATATGCTCTGCTACATTATCAGTATGAACCATATGCTCTGCTACATTATCCATATGAACCATATGCTCTGCTACATTATCAGTATGAACCATATGCTCTGCTACATTATCAGTATTAACCATATGCTCTGCTACATTATTAGTATGAACCATATGCTCTGCTACATTATTAGTATGAACCATGTGCTCTGCTACATTATCAGTATCAGTATTAACCATATGCTCTGCTACATTATCAGTATGAACCATATGCTCTGCTACATTATTAGTATGAACCATGTGCTCTGCTACATTATCAGTATCAGTATTAACCATATGCTCTGCTACATTATCAGTATGAACCATATGCTCTGCTACATTATCAGTATGAACCATATGTTCTGCTACATTATCAGTATGAACCATGTGCTCTGCTACATTATTAGTATGAACCATATGCTCTGCTACATTATCAGTATGAACCATGTGCTCTGCTACATTATCAGTATGAACCATATGCTCTGCTACATTATCAGTATGAACCATGTGCTCTGCTACATTATTAGTATGAACCATGTGCTCTGCTACATTATCAGTATGAACCATATGCTCTGCTACATTATCAGTATGAACCATATGCTCTGCTACATTATCAGTATGAACCATGTGTTCTGCTACATTATTAGTATGAACCATGTGCTCTGCTACATTATTAGTATGAACCATGTGCTCTGCTACATTATCAGTATGAACCATGTGCTCTGCTATATTATTAGTATGAACCATGTGCTCTGCTACATTATCAGTATGAACCATGTGCTCTGCTACATTATTAGTATGAACCATGTGCTCTGCTACATTATTAGTATGAACCATGTGCTCTGCTACATTATCAGTATGAACCATATGATCTGCTACATTATCCATATGAACCATATGCTCTGCTACATTATTAGTATGAACCATGTGCTCTGCTACATTATTAGTATGAACCATGTGCTCTGCTACATTATCAGTATGAACCATGTGCTCTGCTACATTATTAGTATGAACCATGTGCTCTGCTACATTATTAGTATGAACCATGTGCTCTGCTACATTATCAGTATGAACCATATGATCTGCTACATTATCCATATGAACCATATGCTCTGCTACATTATTAGTATGAACCATGTGCTCTGCTACATTATTAGTATGAACCATGTGCTCTGCTACATTATCAGTATGAACCATGTGCTCTGCTACATTATTAGTATGAACCATGTGCTCTGCTACATTATCAGTATCAGTATTAACCATATGCTCTGCTACATTATCAGTATGAACCATGTGCTCTGCTACATTATTAGTATGAACCATGTGCTCTGCTACATTATCAGTATGAACCATGTGCTCTGCTACATTATCAGTATGAACCATGTGCTCTGCTACATTATCAGTATGAACCATATGATCTGCTACATTATCCATATGAACCATATGCTCTGCTACATTATTAGTATGAACCATGTGCTCTGCTACATTATTAGTATGAACCATGTGCTCTGCTACATTATCAGTATGAACCATGTGCTCTGCTACATTATTAGTATGAACCATGTGCTCTGCTACATTATTAGTATGAACCATGTGCTCTGCTACATTATCAGTATGAACCATATGATCTGCTACATTATCCATATGAACCATATGCTCTGCTACATTATTAGTATGAACCATGTGCTCTGCTACATTATTAGTATGAACCATGTGCTCTGCTACATTATCAGTATGAACCATGTGCTCTGCTACATTATTAGTATGAACCATGTGCTCTGCTACATTATCAGTATCAGTATTAACCATATGCTCTGCTACATTATCAGTATGAACCATGTGCTCTGCTACATTATTAGTATGAACCATGTGCTCTGCTACATTATCAGTATGAACCATGTGCTCTGCTACATTATCAGTATGAACCATGTGCTCTGCTACATTATTAGTATGAACCATGTGCTCTGCTACATTATTAGTATGAACCATGTGCTCTGCTACATTATTAGTATGAACCATATGCTCTGCTACATTATTAGTATGAACCATATGCTCTGCTACATTATTAGTATGAACCATATGCTCTGCTACATTATTAGTATGAACCATATGCTCTGCTACATTATTAGTATGAACCATATGCTCTGCTACATTATCCATATGAACCATATGCTCTGCTACTCTGCTCTCTCATTTAAAGCCTTATTCTGCACCAGATGTCATTTCTCCTCCCTGGGTTGGTCCAGCTAGCTTCAACTCCCTGTCCACTGCCCAGCCGGCTTAGTCTTAGCAGGGATTTAGGCTCTGCCCCAAATAGCACCATGTTCTCTGTATAGTGCACTAGTGCCCATAGGGGTGTGGTCAAAAGAAGTGCACTATATAGGGAAAGGGGTGTCATTTGAGACACGTCCTTTTATACAGTAGGAAAGTGTTGTAATTACTGTGTGTATCTAATGTTCCTCTGCTGGGAGAGTGTCGGGAAGCCCAGCGAACAATAGACTCATGCCCACACAGATACACAACCGGATCCTACTACAGTAGCTTGGGGAGGCAGGTAGCCTAGTGGTTAGAGGAGGGGGGATGGGGGGGGAGGTAGCCTAGTGGTTAGAGGGGGGAGGCAGGTAGCCTAGTGGTTAGAGGTGGGAGGCGGGTGGCCTAGTGGTTAGAGGGGGGGCAGGTAGCCTAGTGGTTAGAGGGGGGGGAGGCAGGTAGCCTAGTGGTTAGAGGAGGGGGGAGGCAGGTAGCCTAGTGGTTAGAGGAGGGGGGAGGCAGGTAGCCTAGTGGTTAGAGCATTGGGCCAGTACCCGAAAGGTTGCTAGTTCGAATCCCTTAACCGACAAATCTGTCATTTTGCCCCTGAACAAGGCAGTTAACCCCCTGTTACTGTGTGATTTACTGGACACCACACTGTTACTGTGCGGCTGTAATCGGGACACCACCCTGTTACTGTAATCAGGACACCACCCTGTTACTGTAATCAGGACACCACCCTGTTACTGTGTGGCTGTAATCGGGACACCACCATGTTACTGTAATCGGGACACCACCCTGTTACTGTGTGGCTGTAATCGGGACACCACCATGTTACTGTAATCGGGACACCACCCTGTTACTGTAATCGGGACACCACCCTGTTACTGTAATCGGGACACCACCCTGTTACTGTGTGGCTGTAATCGTGACACCACCCTGTTACTGTAATCGGGACACCACCCTGTTACGGTGTGGCTGTAATCGGGACACCACCCTGTTACGGTGTGGCTGTAATCGGGACACCACCCTGTTACTGTAATCGGGACACCACCCTGTTACTGTGTGGCTGTAATCAGGACACCGCCCTGTTACTGTAATCGGGACACCGCCCTGTTACTGTAATCGGGACACCACCCTGTTACTGTAATTGGGACACCACCCTGTTACTGTAATTGGGACACCACCCTGTTACTGTAATTGGGACACCACCCTGTTACTGTAATTGGGACACCACCCTGTTACTGTGTGTCTGTAATCGGGACACCACCCTGTTACTGTGTGTCTGTAAGCGGGACACCACCCTGTTACTGTAATCGGGACACCACCCTGTTACTGTAATCGGGACACCACCCTGTTACTGTGTGGCTGTAATCGGGACACCACCCTGTTACTGTGTGGCTGTAATCGTGACACCACCCTGTTACTGTGTGGCTGTAATCGGGACACCACCCTGTTACTGTGTGGCTGTAAGCGGGACACCACCCTGTTACTGTAATCGGGACACCACCCTGTTACTGTAATCGGGACACCACCCTGTTACTGTAATCGGGACACCACCCTGTTACTGTGTGGCTGTAATCGTGACACCACCCTGTTACTGTGTGGCTGTAATCGTGACACCACCCTTTTACTGTGTGGCTGTAATCGTGACACCACCCTGTTACTGTGTGGCTGTAATCGTGACACCACCCTGTTACTGTAATCGGGACACCACCCTGTTACTGTGTGGCTGTAATCGTGACACCACCCTGTTACTGTAATCGGGACACCACCCTGTTACTGTAATCGTGACACCACCCTGTTACTGTGTGGCTGTAATCGTGACACCACCCTGTTACTGTGTGGCTGTAATCGGGACACCACCCTGTTACTGTAATCGGGACACCACCTTGTTACTGTAATCGGGACACCACCCTGTTACTGTAATCGGGACACCACCCTGTTACTGTGTGGCTGTAATCGGGACACCACACTGTTACTGTGTGGCTGTAATCGGGACACCACCCTGTTACTGTAATCGGGACACCACCCTGTTACTGTAATCGGGACACCACCCTGTTACTGTAATCGGGACACCACCCTGTTACTGTAATCGGGACACCACCCTGTTACTGTAATCGGGACACCACCCTGTTACTGTAATCGGGACACCACCCTGTTACTGTAATCAGGAGCTGTCCAGGCACCCGGTCTGATGTGTTTTAATCGTAACAGAGGGAATCACACCACTTTAACAGAGGGAATCACACCACTTTAACAGAGGGAATCACACCACTTTAACAGAGGGAATCACACCACTTTAACAGAGGGAATCACACCACTTTAACAGAGGGAATCACACCACTTTAACAGAGGGAATCACACCACTTTAACAGAGGGAATCACACCACTTTAACAGAGGGAATCACACCACTTTAACAGAGGGAATCACACCACTTTAACAGAGGGAATCACACCACTTTAACAGAGGGAATCACACCACTTTAACAGAGGGAATCACACCACTTTAACAGAGGGAATCACACCACTTTAACAGAGGGAATCACACCACACCACAGAGGGAATCACACCACTTTAACAGAGGGAATCACACCACTTTAACAGAGGGAATCACACCACTGGGGAATATCAGACACACAGACTGTCATGTATCACTTTGCTCCTGGTGTCATTACACAGTGTGAGTGAGTGTGTGTTGTCGTACAGTGTGAGTGCGCGTGTGTGTGTGTGTGTGTGTGTATGTTGTCGTACAGTGTGAGTGTGTGTGTGTGTGTTGTCGTACAGTGTGAGTGTGTGTGTGTGTGTGTTGTCGTACAGTGTGAGTGTGTGTGTGTGTGTGTTGTCGTACAGTGTGAGTGTGTGTGTGTGTGTGTGTGTGTTGTCGTACAGTGTGAGTGTGTGTGTGTGTTGTCGTACAGTGTGAGTGCGCGCGTGCGTCTCGTAAACGGTGTTGTGTAACAGGCAGCTGTAGACTGCTGGAAGGTGCTGAGTGATTCCCTCTGCATCGTAGTGACGCTGCCTTCTGTTACCGAGCTGTTGCTAGGCTTCTCCGCTCGGTAGCAACCGAGGAGGGTAGCGCTCATTTCTGCACTGAATTTCTCCTGTCAAATATTTAATCTTCAGGCAAAACACGGTAACATGAGATGAACTCTCTGTTAACACCAAGGTTATTATAGTTATGTTATTATTAGTTGTAAACAGAGTAGCATCCAGTGGCTAGAGAAGCAGGTGATCAAATTCAGCATGGTTAGTAAAGGGATTCACCCCCCCCCCCCCCCCCTCTGCAGTGGGACTGTCTCTGTCTGTCTCCTTGTGTGTCTGTGTGTCTGCAGTGTGACTGTCTCTGTCTGTCTCCTTGTGTGTCTGTGTGTCTGCAGTGTGACTGTCTCTCTGTCTCCTTGTGTGTCTGCAGTGTGACTGTCTCTCTCTGTCTCCTTGTGTGTCTGTGTGTCTGCAGTGTGACTGTCTCTCTGTCTCCTTGTGTGTCTGTGTGTCTGCAGTGTGACTGTCTCTCTCTGTCTCCTTGTGTGTCTGTGTGTCTGCAGTGTGACTGTCTCTCTGTCTCCTTGTGTGTCTGTGTGTCTGCAGTGTGACTGTCTCTCTCTGTCTCCTTGTGTGTCTGTGTGTCTGCAGTGTGACTGTCTCTCTGTCTCCTTGTGTGTCTGTGTGTCTGCAGTGTGACTGTCTCTCTCTGTCTCCTTGTGTGTCTGTGTGTCTGCAGTGTGACTGTCTCTCTGTCTCCTTGTGTGTCTGTGTGTCTGCAGTGTGACTGTCTCTCTCTGTCTCCTTGTGTGTCTGTGTGTCTGCAGTGTTACTGTCTCTCTCTCTGTCCCCTTGTGTGTCTGTGTGTCTGCAGTGTGACTGTCTCTCTGTCTCCTTGTGTGTCTGTGTGTCTGCAGTGTGACTGTCTCTCTCTGTCTCCTTGTGTGTCTGTGTGTCTGCAGTGTGACTGTATCTCTCTGTCCCCTTGTGTCGCTGTGTGTCTGCAGTGTGACTGTCTCTCTCTGTCTCCTTGTGTCTCTGTGTGTCTACAGTGTGACTGTCTCTCTCTGTCTCCTTGTGTCTGCAGTGTGACTGTCTCTCTCTGTCCCCTTGTGTCTCTGTGTGTCTGCAGTGTGACTGTCTCTCTCTGTCTCCTTGTGTCCCTGTGTGTCTGCAGTGTGACTGTTTCTCTCTGTCCCCTTGTGTCTCTGTGTGTCTGCAGTGTGACTATCTCTCTCTGTGTCCCTGTGTGTCTGCAGTGTGACTGTCTCTCTCTGTCTCTTTGTGTCTCTGTGTCTGCAGTGTGACTGTCTCTCTGTCTGAATCTCAGTGCTAATAAGTGAGGGCACTGGAGAGGAAGCAGGGGACAGGGAGCAGAGGACAGAGAGGAAGGGACAGGGGTGTGGTAGTGTAGAGCCAGTGTGTGGGGTAGTGTAGAGCCAGTGGGTGGGGTAGTGTAGAGCCAGTGGGTGGGGTAGTGTAGAGCCAGTGGGTGTGGTAGTGTAGAGCCAGTGGGTGTGGTAGTGTAGAGCCAGTGTGTGTGGTAGTGTAGAGCCAGTGGGTGTGGTAGTGTAGAGCCAGTGTGTGTGGTAGTGTAGAGCCAGTGGGTGGGGTAGTGTAGAGCCAGTGGGTGGGGTAGTGTAGAGCCAGTGGGTGGGGTAGTGTAGAGCCAGTGGGTGGGGTAGTGTAGAGCCAGTGGGTGGGGTAGTGTAGAGCCAGTGGGTGTGGGGTAGTGTAGAGCCAGTGGGTGGGGTAGTGTAGAGCCAGTGTGTGTGGTAGTGTAGAGCCAGTGGGTGGGGTAGTGTAGAGCCAGTGGGTGGGGTAGTGTAGAGCCAGTGGGTGGGGTAGTGTAGAGCCAGTGTGTGGGGTAGTGTAGAGCCAGTGGGTGGGGTAGTGTAGAGCCAGTGGGTGGGGTAGTGTAGAGCCAGTGTGTGTGGTAGTGTAGAGCCAGTGGGTGGGGTAGTGTTGAGCCAGTGTGTGTGGTAGTGTAGAGCCAGTGGGTGGGGTAGTGTAGAGCCAGTGGGTGTGGTAGTGTAGAGCCAGTGGGTGTGGTAGTGTAGAGCCAGTGGGTGGGGTAGTGTAGAGCCAGTGGGTGGGGTAGTGTAGAGCCAGTGGGTGGGGTAGTGTAGAGCCAGTGGGTGTGGTAGTGTAGAGCCAGTGGGTGGGGTAGTGTAGAGCCAGTGGGTGGGGTAGTGTAGAGCCAGTGGGTGGGGTAGTGTAGAGCCAGTGGGTGGGGTAGTGTAGAGCCAGTGGGTGGGGTAGTGTAGAGCCAGTGGGTGTGGTAGTGTAGAGCCAGTGGGTGTGGTAGTGTAGAGCCAGTGGGTGTGGTAGTGTAGAGCCAGTGGGTGGGGTAGTGTAGAGCCAGTGGGTGGGGTAGTGTAGAGCCAGTGGGTGTGGTAGTGTAGAGCCAGTGTGTGGGGTAGTGTAGAGCCAGTGTGTGTGGTAGTGTAGAGCCAGTGTGTGTGGTAGTGTAGAGCCAGTGTGTGGGGTAGTGTAGAGCCAGTGTGTGGGGTAATGTAGAGCCAGTGGGTGTGGTAGTGTAGAGCCAGTGTGTGTGGTAGTGTAGAGCCAGTGGGTGGGGTAGTGTAGAGCCAGGGTGTGGGGTAGTGTAGAGCCAGGGTGTGGGGTAGTGTAGAGCCAGTGGGTGTGGTAGTGGGTGTGGTAGTGTAGAGCCAGTGTGTGGGGTAGTGTAGAGCCAGTGGGTGTGGTAGTGTAGAGCCAGTGTGTGGGGTAGTGTAGAGCCAGTGGGTGGGGTAGTGTAGAGCCAGTGGGTGGGGTAGTGTAGAGCCAGTGGGTGGGGTAGTGTAGAGCCAGTGTGTGGGGTAGTGTAGAGCCAGTGGGTGTGGTAGTGTAGAGCCAGTGGGTGGGGTAGTGTAGAGCCAGTGTGTGTGGTAGTGTAGAGCCAGTGTGTGGGGTAGTGTAGATCCAGTGGGTGTGGTAGTGTAGATCCAGTGGGTGTGGTAGTGTAGAGCCAGTGGGTGGGGTAGTGTAGAGCCAGTGGGTGGGGTAGTGTAGAGCCAGTGGGTGGGGTAGTGTAGAGTCAGTGGGTGGGGTAGTGTAGAGTCAGTGTGTGGGGTAGTGTAGAGCCAGTGGGTGTGGTAGTGTAGAGCCAGTGGGTGTGGGGTAGTGTAGAGCCAGTGGGTGTGGGGTAGTGTAGAGCCAGTGGGTGGGGTAGTGTAGAGCCAGTGGGTGGGGTAGTGTAGAGCCAGTGTGTGTGGTAGTGTAGAGCCAGTGGGTGGGGTAGTGTAGAGCCAGTGGGTGGGGTAGTGTTGAGCCAGTGTGTGTGGTAGTGTAGAGCCAGTGGGTGGGGTAGTGTAGAGCCAGTGGGTGTGGTAGTGTAGAGCCAGTGGGTGTGGTAGTGTAGAGCCAGTGGGTGGGGTAGTGTAGAGCCAGTGGGTGGGGTAGTGTAGAGCCAGTGGGTGGGGTAGTGTAGAGCCAGTGGGTGTGGTAGTGTAGAGCCAGTGGGTGGGGTAGTGTAGAGCCAGTGGGTGGGGTAGTGTAGAGCCAGTGGGTGGGGTAGTGTAGAGCCAGTGGGTGGGGTAGTGTAGAGCCAGTGGGTGGGGTAGTGTAGAGCCAGTGGGTGTGGTAGTGTAGAGCCAGTGGGTGTGGTAGTGTAGAGCCAGTGGGTGGGGTAGTGTAGAGCCAGTGGGTGGGGTAGTGTAGAGCCAGTGGGTGTGGTAGTGTAGAGCCAGTGGGTGGGGTAGTGTAGAGCCAGTGGGTGGGGTAGTGTAGAGCCAGTGGGTGGGGTAGTGTAGAGCCAGTGGGTGGGGTAGTGTAGAGCCAGTGGGTGTGGTAGTGTAGAGCCAGTGGGTGGGGTAGTGTAGAGCCAGTGGGTGGGGTAGTGTAGAGCCAGTGGGTGGGGTAGTGTAGAGCCAGTGTGGGGTAGTGTAGAGCCAGTGGGTGTGGGGTAGTGTAGAGCCAGTGGGTGGGGTAGTGTAGAGCCAGTGTGTGGGGTAGTGTAGAGCCAGTGTGTGGGGTAGTGTAGAGCCAGTGTGTGTGGTAGTGTAGAGCCAGTGTGTGGGGTAGTGTAGAGCCAGTGTGTGGGGTAGTGTAGAGCCAGTGTGTGGGGTAATGTAGAGCCAGTGGGTGTGGTAGTGTAGAGCCAGTGGGTGGGGTAGTGTAGAGCCAGTGGGTGGGGTAGTGTAGAGCCAGTGGGTGGGGTAGTGTAGAGCCAGTGGGTGTGGTAGTGTAGAGCCAGTGTGTGTGGTAGTGTAGAGCCAGTGGGTGGGGTAGTGTAGAGCCAGGGTGTGGGGTAGTGTAGAGCCAGTGTGTGGGGTAGTGTAGAGCCAGTGGGTGTGGTAGTGGGTGTGGTAGTGTAGAGCCAGTGTGTGGGGTAGTGTAGAGCCAGTGGGTGGGGTAGTGTAGAGCCAGTGTGTGGGGTAGTGTAGAGCCAGTGGGTGGGGTAGTGTAGAGCCAGTGGGTGGGGTAGTGTAGAGCCAGTGGGTGGGGTAGTGTAGAGCCAGTGTGTGGGGTAGTGTAGAGCCAGTGGGTGTGGTAGTGTAGAGCCAGTGGGTGGGGTAGTGTAGGGCCAGTGGGTGGGGTAGTGTAGAGCCAGTGTGTGGGGTAGTGTAGATCCAGTGGGTGTGGTAGTGTAGATCCAGTGGGTGTGGTAGTGTAGAGCCAGTGGGTGGGGTAGTGTAGAGCCAGTGGGTGGGGTAGTGTAGAGCCAGTGGGTGGGGTAGTGTAGAGCCAGTGGGTGGGGTAGTGTAGAGTCAGTGTGTGGGGTAGTGTAGAGCCAGTGGGTGTGGTAGTGTAGAGCCAGTGGGTGGGGGTAGTGTAGAGCCAGTGGGTGTGGGGTAGTGTAGAGCCAGTGGGTGGGGTAGTGTAGAGCCAGTGGGTGACGGGCCACTGTCTCTCCTACTGAGTGGCAGTACTCAGTGACGGGCCACTGTCTCTCCTACTGTGCGGCAGTACTCAGTGACGGGCCACTGTCTCTCCTACTGTGCGGCAGTACTCAGTGACGGGCCACTGTCTCTCCTACTGTGTGGCAGTACTCAGTGACGGGCCACTGTCTCTCCTACTGTGTGGCAGTACTCAGTGACGGGCCACTGTCTCTCCTACTGTGCGGCAGTACTCAGTGACGGGCCACTGTCTCTCCTACTGTGCGGCAGTACTCAGTGACGGGCCACTGTCTCTCCTACTGTGCGGCAGTACTCAGTGACGGGCCACTGTCTCTCCTACTGTGCGGCAGTACTCAGTGACGGGCCACTGTCTCTCCTACTGTGCGGCAGTACTCAGTGACGGGCCACTGTCTCTCCTACTGTGTGGCAGTACTCAGTGACGGGCCACTGTCTCTCCAACTGTGCGGCAGTACTCAGTGACGGGCCACTGTCTTTCCTACTGTGCGGCAGTACTCAGTGACGGGCCACTGTCTCTCCTACTGTGCGGCAGTACTCAGTGACGGGCCACTGTCTCTCCAACTGTGTGGCAGTACTCAGTGACGGGCCATTGTCTCTCCTACTGTGTGGCAGTACTCAGTGACGGGCCACTGTCTCTCCTACTGTGTGGCAGTACTCAGTGACGGGCCACTGTCTCTCCTACTGTGTGGCAGTACTCAGTGACGGGCCACTGTCTCTCCTACTGTGTGGCAGTACTCAGTGACGGGTCTGTCTGTCTGTCTGTCTGAATCTCCTCTCTCTCTCTCTCTCTCTCTCTCTCTCTCTCTCTCTCTCTCTCTCTCTCTCTCTCTCTCTCTCTCTCTCTCCTCTCTGTCTCTCTCATCCCATGTCTCTCCTCTCTCTCTCTCTCTCCTCTCTGTCTCTGTCTTTGTCTCTGTCTCTCTCCTCTCTGTCTCTGTCTCCATTTCTGTCTCTCTCCTCTCTGTCTCTCTCCTCTCTGTCTCTCTCCTCTCTGTCTCTCTCCTCTCTGTCTCTCTCATCTCTGTCTCTCTCATCTCTGTCTCTCCTCTCTCTCTCTCTCTCTCTCTCTGTCTCTCTGTCTCTCTGTCTCTTTCTCTCTCTCTCTCTCGGTCTCTCTCTCTCTCCTCTCTGCCTCTCTGTCTCTCTCTCAGACAGATCTCCCACAGAGTGTGTGTGGTTCAGACAGAGCTGTCTAATTGACAGGGAGTCCTCCACACTCCTGTCTTAATTACCTGAATAGGAGAGAGGAGTGACAGAACAGAACGCAGCGGAAGTCAAGAGCTCCCCTGACTCTCTCTGTCTGCCTCTGTCGCTGTCTGTGTGTTTTAACATGTAGTCTAACATGCTATGTCTTTAGTGGTGGGAATTAGAGGTCGACCGATTATGATTTTTCAACGCCGATACCGATACCGATTATTGGAGGACCAAAAAAAGCCGATACCGATTTTGTTATTTATTTATTTGTAATAATGACAATTACAACAATACTGAATGAACACTTATTTTAACTTAATATAATACATCAATAAAATCCATTTAGCCTCAAATAAATCAAATAAATAATGAAACATGTTCAATTTGGTTTAAATAATGCAAAATCATGTTTTATTTATATATTTATTTATATATTTAATACATTTGAAAACATTTTTAAAAACCTGTTTTTGCATTGTCATTATGGGGTATTGTGATGTCATTATGGGCTATAGTGTGGAGATTGATGATGGTTTTTGTTTTATTTCATCCATTTTAGAATAAGGCTGTAACGTAACAAAATGTGGAATAAAGACAAGGGGTCTGAATACTTAACCAAATGCACTGGAGCTGATAATGCAGGATGAGCTGCACACAGTGGATTTCCTAGGGAACACCCCACCTCAGTAATAACTGTATATCTCTGGTTCATAGGCTCATAATTACTGCATACAATAGCTGTAGGATCAACAGAGGCATTCAGGGCAGTCAGGAGGGGACATACATTAAATTACTTACATTGTATCTGCCAACGCCCCCTGGGATAATGTACGTCTGATGCAGCATTATGACAAGTCAGCGTCACAACGGGAGGGATTAACTGAGCTGGTCTTGGGTCATTGATAAGTCATTGTTTCAACGCAGCCTTGAAATGCGTGGACAGAGTCCAGGAGCCCAGATGATATGGATGGACTCAGTCATTCCTGTAGAGCATCTTTTGTTTCCAAAGACCTGCTTTTCTCCAGATACTTTAATACACTTTGCATTAGGAGAGTTACAACTTTGTCTCATCAGACCAAAGAATCTTTTGCCTTTTAAGCTCTGAGTCTTTCACATGCCTTTTTACAAACTACAGGTGTGCTGTCATGTACCTTTTTCTCAGGAGTGGCTTCCCCTCTGGCCACTCTCCCATAAAGCCCAGATGGGGTGAAGTGCTGTAGAAACTGTTGTCCTTCTGGAAGGTTCTCCCATCTCAGCCAAGGAACTCTGTAGTTCTGTCAGAGTGGTCATTGGGTTCTTGGTCACCTCCTTGACCAAGGTCCTTCTTGTCCGGTAGCTCAGTTTGGTCGGACGGCCAGCTCTAAGCAGTCTGGGTAGTTCCATATATTTTAATTTTCCAATGATGGAGACCAACGTGCTCTTGTAAACTTTCAACACTCTAGAAATGGTTTTTGTACCCTTCCCCAGATATATGCCTCATCACAATTCTTTCTCAGAGGGGTACGGACAGTTCCTTGGACTTGACGGTATAATTCCTGCTCTGACATCCACTGTCAACTGTGTTACCTTATATAGACAGGTGTGTTTCTTTCTGAATCATGTCCAATCAATAGAACTGGCTGCAGGTGGAGTCCACATCAAGTTATAGAGACATCTCAAGGATGAGCAAAGAAAAAGGGGTGTGGCTTATGTTAATGAGATATTTATGTGTTAAAATTTCTATCCATTTTCAATCATTTCTTTAAAAAACAACAACATTGAATTCAAACTGGAACACAACAAAATGTGGAATAATTAAAGTGGTATGAATTCTATCTGAAAGGATTTTTACCTGCTTTCTTTATGTATGGGAACGTAGCGTTAGCATAGTAACTGGCTGGGTACAGTCTGTAGCAGGCCGATAGTGGCAAAACGTTATCCTGTCCATTCTGAGCAGGATTATGTGACAGCGTAGACAGCAGGGCACGGGAGGCCAGACTCCATTGTCATGCTATGTGTCTACTTAAAGGGATTACGCAGATTAGAAGGAAATTAGGAGATTTGGAGAGGCTTCCCTCCTGATATTTCTGAAAGATGAATTCATTGACGCTGTAGTAGTAACACGCTGTACATGAAGAGTTAGGCTGTGGTCATGGAAGAGGAATTCTGGGTAATCCACTCTCCTAAACCCCTGCATCATTTATCAATAATTGTTTATTATCATTTTAATTCATAAATCAATGCAGAACTGATTGACCTAATTGACATCGTAGCATCCTTGTGAAATGCCAGTCTGAGATTGTAGTGTTATGTTGTCCTGCTATTAGAAGGGCCTCCTCCTCCCCTTCACATGGTCTGGGAGGGTACTGGGTCTGACTGGGTTTATAGTTCTGGACTGGGTCTGACTGGGTTTATAGTTCTGGACTGGGTCTGACTGGGTTTATAGTACTGGACTGGGTCTGACTGGGTTTATAGTTCTGGACTGGGTCTGACTGGGTTTATAGTTCTGGACTGGGTCTGACTGGGTCTATAGTTCTGGACTGGGTCTGACTGGGTTTATAGTACTGGACTGGGTCTGACTGGGTTTATAGTTCTGGACTGGGTCTGACTGGGTTTATAGTTCTGGACTGGGTCTGACTGGGTTTATAGTTCTGGACTGGGTCTGACTGGGTTTATAGTTCTGGACTGGGTCTGACTGGGTTTATAGTTCTGGACTGGGTCTGACTGGGTTTATAGTTCTGGACTGGGTCTGACTGGGTTTATAGTTCTGGACTGGGTATTACTGGGTTTATAGTACTGGACTGGGTCTGACTGGGTTTATAGTACTGGACTGGGTCTGACTGGGTCTATAGTTCTGGACTGGGTCTGACTGGGTCTATAGTTCTGGACTGGGTCTGACTGGGTCTATAGTTCTGGACTGGGTCTGACTGGGTTTATAGTTCTGGACTGGGTCTGACTGGGTTTATAGTACTGGACTGGGTCTGACTGGGTTTATAGTTCTGGACTGGGTCTGACTGGGTTTATAGTTCTGGACTGGGTCTGACTGGGTCTATAGTACTGGACTGGGTCTGACTGGGTTTATAGTTCTGGACTGGGTCTGACTGGGTTTATAGTACTGGACTGGGTCTGACTGGGTCTATAGTTCTGGACTGGGTCTGACTGGGTTTATAGTACTGGACTGGGTCTGACTGGGTTTATAGTACTGGACTGGGTCTGACTGGGTTTATAGTACTGGACTGGGTCTGACTGGGTTTATAGTTCTGGACTGGGTCTGACTGGGTTTATAGTTCTGGACTGGGTCTGACTGGGTTTATAGTACTGGACTGGGTCTGATTGGGTTTATAGTACTGGACTGGGTCTGACTGGGTTTATAGTACTGGACTGGGTCTGACTGGGTTTATAGTACTGGACTGGGTCTGACTGGGTTTATAGTACTGGACTGGGTCTGACTGGGTTTATAGTTCTGGACTGGGTCTGACTGGGTTTATAGTACTGGACTGGGTCTGACTGGGTTTATAGTACTGGACTGGGTCTGACTGGGTTTATAGTTCTGGACTGGGTCTGACTGGGTTTATAGTTCTGGACTGGGTCTGACTGGGTTTATAGTACTGGACTGCGTCTGACTGGGTTTATAGTTCTGGACTGGGTCTGACTGGGTTTATAGTTCTGGACTGGGTATTACTGGGTTTATAGTTCTGGACTGGGTCTGACTGGGTTTATAGTACTGGACTGGGTCTGACTGGGTTTATAGTTCTGGACTGGGTCTGACTGGGTTTATAGTTCTGGACTGGGTCTGACTGGGTTTATAGTTCTGGACTGGGTCTGACTGGGTTTATAGTTCTGGACTGGGTCTGACTGGGTTTATAGTTCTGGACTGGGTCTGACTGGGTCTATAGTACTGGACTGGGTCTGACTGGGTTTATAGTTCTGGACTGGGTCTGA